>NC_134535.1:140376691-140648559 GCF_050624435.1 Tenrec ecaudatus | reverse complement strand
ATTTGAATAATAGTATTTATTGGATTTACTTGCCTGCAGATAAATATTACCCTATCACAGACAGCATTGCACTTCAAGATAGATCTTAAAATATCCTTTTTGATGATGAATGAGACACTATGCCTCTTGAATCTCTCATTTCCAGCATTGTAAACTATATGATTTTCTGATTCAATAAGGCCAGTATCAGTTAATTTCAGCTCACTAATACCTAGCAAATCCATCCTTAGAAGTTCTATTTCATTTTAGACAAATTCCAGTTTTCCTAGATTCATACTTGTTACATTTCATCTTCCAATTATTCTTGGTGTTTGCAAGTGTTTCTTCTCCTTTTCAGCGGCGCCTCATCAGCAAAGGAAGGTCACAAAAGCTTTACTCCAGCTGCATCACTGTGGTCCATTCTGCTCTGAGAAGGCAGTCTTCCCCAAGTACTTCAGCTATAATGTGAGGGCCGTGCCCTCTGACCTGGGAGACTCTTTCTCTGGAACTGTCTCTGACCATGTTCTGTTGATGTTAATGGGTTTTCCGTATGTGACAGTGCTGTGCTTCAATATATAAGGTATTCAGTGGTTCACTCCACAGAAGCGGACAGCATCTTCCTTCTTGATAGTCTGTGCTTAGTCAGGAAGCTCTGCTGAACTCTGTTTATTGTAGGTGACCTTGTTGGTTTTTGAAATACCACTGACATGGCTTCAAGAATCACAGCAACACAGAACCACAACAGTAGGACAAACTGACGGACAGGTGATGGAGAAAAATGTATAAGCACATAAAATATCTTCTTGAACTTACACTCTTTGTGGTTCTAAATAAGTTAATGTTTCTGATAGGTTTTGTGTCAACTTGGCTGGAGCAAGATTCCCAGTGGTTTGGTAGTTATGATTTATCATGTGATCTAACACAGTGTAGTTAACTCCATAATGGAATCTACTACGAGCAGCCAGTCTTTGAAACAAGATTAACGTGTTATGCAACATCTTTACTAAGGTCACAGATGGATGCAATGGAAAGGATGTTTCCTAGGGTGTGTGTCCTACGTCCAATATAAATGGGACATTGTGGGAAAGTTTGCTTTGCTTTCTGCTGAATCTGTCTCCTGTATCTGGCTCATCAACCTCTGGTTCTGTGGACTTGAGCCAATTTTCTGCCCTATTGCCTACTGATCCTGGGAGTATTCTGGGCCCCGTCATCTGACCTGCTGACTGTGAATTAATTTGCTTCTGCAGCCACAAGCCTGATCTACTAATCTTGGATTTGTCTGTCTCAGCAGCCACTCAGAAGACCATCATGTGGTCTTCCTACTGATCTTGGAATTACTATTCCCTGAAGCTACATGAGTCAGGAGAAACCTCTAGCCTAGCGTCTGGTTCACAGACTTGAATCCTGCTTGAACTTGGACATGCTCACGTCTATAATTGTTAGGCATTTTCTTAATATAAATACCTTTATAAGTGTCACCAGGTTTGCTTGCCTAGTGAACCCGACCTACACCAATGTTTAACAGATTAAGATTAGAAGACTTTATATTTGGGATTTCTTAATTCTTTGAAAAATCTTCCATAAGTGATTCCTTTTACAGGGATTACAAATGACTAGATATGTTTTAAATAAAGCCATATTATTTTTAAACTTTAAAAATGTCTATCCTTCAACTCTGGGACATTGGCTCCAGGTTTTCTTACTCTAATGTTCAGGGATAGTAGGCATTCAAGCAACATGAAGACTTTAATCAGGGCTTGCACAGATGCATCCGGAAAACGATAGAGGCAGAGATGAATTCAAGCAAATGTGTACTGTTCTTGAAGCCGTAATTTGGTTGAAAGTAGGTTACTTCCAGAATACAAGGTAGAAGAGCTGTTTTAACCTTAGGGGAAAGCAACTTGCTTCCATCTTACCAAGGTGAACCTAACCTATACATTTATCTTTACATAATAAATTCAGTTGCCTCCATTTTAATGTAGCCAGAGTGCATTAAACAGAAGTAAGATACACAGAGTAAAAATCTAATACATTAGATGATTCAAAGATATCTTTATTCTTTTCCAACAGCAAAAACAAATTAATTTGGTTTCTTGCTTTGGCATTTATGAATGCTAATTTAATCACACAAATTTAGACTTCCTGTGAGAGAATTTAAAACCACGTTGTGAACATCATTTTCACATAAGGTTTGTTCCTTTTTCCTGAATTAAGAGGACAA
The DNA here is from genome assembly GCF_050624435.1 of Tenrec ecaudatus. Classification (NCBI taxonomy): domain Eukaryota; kingdom Metazoa; phylum Chordata; class Mammalia; order Afrosoricida; family Tenrecidae; genus Tenrec; species Tenrec ecaudatus. The sequence continues at coordinate 140,646,359 of NC_134535.1, read as the reverse complement.
AAAATAAATAAAACTCCATGCCTGTATTAAACCCCAGGCAAAATGAGCACAGCCCTGCCATCTCCTGTTCGGTTGATTCAGGACTCTGGGGAAGCAAGTCGCCATCTGGACGAGCGTATGCATGGTCAAAGGGAGGCCGGGAGGGTGTCCTCAAGGAGACCCCAGCTGACGGAGCAGCCACCTGTTACCGAACGAGTGTAGGCACATGAGATGGTATTCATCACAACCCTTCTGCTTCTCGTCTCGGGAAAGCGGGTACAGTTGACAATAGGAGAGGACTGGCGCAGGGAGGCTAAGCAGACACGTCCAGAAGCAGACCATGGCTGGACGATAAAGAAAGCAGGTGAGAAGGACAATTCGGAAAAATCCCAAGGGGAGTGGCGGCGGATTGGGAGGAGTGGGAGAGCAGGAAAGCCGTAAGAGCAGCTAACCCCAAATCAAACTCCCTGCCATCGAGGCCGTTCGGACGGGTTTCCAGCACTAAATCTACACGTCAGTAGAAACCTCATCTTACCTCCATGGAGCAGTTGGTGGTTTCAAAGTGATCACCTTGTGGCTAGCAGTCTAACCCATGCCCCAGTGGGCGGAGGGCCAGTGTCGAGGATCGGTCTCACGGCGGCAGAACGGGCTGTTCTACGGACCCATTGAACTCGAGGGCCTGGATCCCGAGATGGTGTCTGTGGCTTCAAGATAGCCAGAGAAGCGTGGAGTAATTCAACTCTGGAGTAAAGCATGAATATAAAATTCAAAGATAATTTTGTAGCCTCAATAACAAATGGTAATAATATCCAATGTTCACTAGCACTGAATAAATACTTTGCAAATGGTAACTAATTCAATCCTCTGTCATAACCCTCTGAACGAGTCCCGGTGGCATAGCGGTTACTTGTTGGGCTGCTCATCCCAAGATCAGCAGTTTGAAACCGCCAACCCCTCCTTGGGTGAAAGACAGACCTTCTACTCCTGTAAAACGTCACAGTGTCAGAGACCCACAGGAGCAGGTCTCCCCTGTCCGGTTGGGTAGCTGTGAGTCAACATCGAGCTGTGGCAGTGAGTTTGCTTTGCATTATAACTCTTTAAAATAGATATTCTTATCAATCCCCACTTGCAGAAGAGTCAGAGTAGGCTCAGTGAGTTTTAGTAACTTATTCTGAGTCGCAGAAGAAGTGGTGAGGTTGGTTCTGCGCGCCTGGCCATGACCAAGCCACTTTCCTTTCCTGCTCCCTCCCCCCTCTGAAGGCAGAAACGGGGGGGCCCTTGGTTAGAGCACCCTGATATTTGGGTTTACACAGACTGGACAGCTTCAGTGATGAAATGTGAAATAATTAGGAAGAGGGCGACAGAAGGAACTTAGGCACAGTAACGTGCTGACAACAGTGACAATGGTGAGACACTTCCCTTAGTGACTCACAGGCAACAGACATCGAAGAGACAAAAGTAGATTAATGTTGTTGATCCAGAGATCTCATGAGACTACTCCTAGAGATGCTTAGAAATAAATGTTGGAGAAATAAGATGTTTGAGATGGGGACAGGAAGGAACTGAGGCCTCACAGTGGTACAGGTAAATGTCAGCGTGCAGCAAAAGCAGGCGTGAATGTTAATGTGGCCTCATTGCTAGCAGACTGGGGAGGCCTGAGGCCACCTCGTGTGCTAGATACACGGGACTACGGGAGAGCAAAATGAGAGCAACAAAGCGTCCCCTTCAATCATGTCAAGCACAGCTGCCAATACGTTTTGCTAGGATAGTTTGTAATCTTCCAATGCCTTTTGGATCCAGGTTTAATTTTATAAATATTAACATAAATATTGAACTTTAAACATACCAGTATATTCAGGGGGCTTAGCCTTTTTGCTACGGATCATGCTCACCATGTGCCAAGTTGTCTACCTTTTTCTGCATTAGAACTGACATTTGTGAACCATGCTTGTTCTCCAGACACGGTTCGATTCAAGCCCTAAGAAGTTGGACCGTGGCCTTTTACGTGTCCCAAAGAGGTTGTTCTTCCTAGGCTTCCTGAGTAAAGTAAGATTCCAATGAGGATCAGGTGACACCAGGGGTAAAAACAGAATAACACTTTCGATCTAAGTTAATATGACTGAGTCATAGGTAACATCCCTGCTCTCCTCATCTTTTTTGGTCATCAGCTGTACCAGGAGATCCTGGGGAGAGGGGCTATAAAAGAGTCTCAAAGGACGAAGTATGAGCAGATGTCCAAGAGAACGATAAAGTAGCACGGAAAGTAAAATGTAGAGATTTATTGACGCATTTTAGCGAGCTGTAATAGAAAATGTGGAAGACCTTAGAGTACTACACTAAAAGAGAAAAGGTAAAAAGTCTTATTTTCATTCAGTTGTGTTCAGTAAATCATGTAGTTTCCATTGCTTTCAACAAGTTCAGTTCCTATAAGTTATTAGTTGTCAAGTGTAATTCATTGCATGCAAAAAAATGTTTTCCTTTACATGTGTAGAAAAATATGTCACATGTATGTAATGTTGTATTATAGTATAGCATATAATCCTATATTTTAAAGTAAAGTTATTTCATAAAAGTAATATAGTTGCTTTGTGTTTATATTTTTATCTTCATTTGAAAGGTTAACAGACTAATTCTATCAACAATCAAACAATGAAATTACATAGGGAAAAAGAATAATATGGAGAGACATCTCATGTTCTTCTAGCTTTAAAGGTAGAGGATATGATTTGAGTGGGAAAAAAATCAACTCTTTTTGTACCTGCTGCAAAAGTATAAAGAAAAAGTTGTAGAATATTATTTATCTGCTAATAGGGATTAAATTCATAATATGCATTTGGCACCTAAAATGAGCTAGGTACAGCGAAGCTACAAAGAGTAGACAATTACCTGCTATATAATTCATGAAGAAATATATATATATATATATATATATATATATATATATATATATATATAAAACTAAAATACAAGAAAAAATAAACAAGATTCAACAGTAGGGATCAAATTGCCTATGAACAAATAAAGCACAAGACAAAATTCAACAAAAAAACAGTGCTTTATTAACACAAAGGAAGCAATAATTAATTCTAATTCAGAGTAGCATCGCTCCACAGCAGCGGCAGCATTTGACCTGAACTGTAAGGAGTGAGCAGAATGCTGATGTGCAGGGCATTGCAGAAAAGCACAGGCTGGGAGAAATGAAGAACAAATATTCCCATGCGGGAACCAGGGCAGTCCATTGATCCAAAAAGTTCCTTTAAAGAATTGTTTGATGATAACAATTTACAGTTATTTTATTAGAATAAAATATTATCTTATGTCCTTATTTTAAAAATTCTGTACATCATAACTTATTTAGTACTCCTAGAAAGAATGAATCTAAATGAAGATTCTGAGTTCAGAATCCTTTGTCTTATACTTTGTACAGCTGTTTTCCATGAATTGGAAAGGGTCAAAGTACCCCAATGTAAGAAACACAGACATTGGAAATACTATTGAAAAGAAAAGTGCATGTGTACATAAGAAATGTGATCCAGATACAAAGAGATAGATATGTATAATTGGGTAAAGTCTATGTCTTTGACTCTGAGATGCTCATCCACATTGCTGGCCAAATTCAACTCCTAATTTGACAGTAAGATGGATAATTAAAACAAAGTGAATGAGAATTGGAAGTAAAGTAATGAACGTAAGCATATACACGCCGACTTTGTGATCCTATTGGGCATCCAGATGAAAATGTTGAATAATTAATTAAAATAGATTAGAGAGTAGGAGATACTCAAATGAAGAGTTTGGGAAGCATCAAGTAAAAGTTGATATTTGTTACTGTCGCTGTTAGGTGCTATTGAGTTGGTTCTGACTCATAGCAGCCTTAACTACAACAGAGAGAAACGCCTCCCTCTTCTGCACCATCCTCACAATTGTTCTTATGTGTGTGCCCATGTTGTGGCCACTGTGTTAATCCATCTCGAGGACCTTCTTCTTTTTCACTGCCGCTCCACTTTGCCATGCAAGATGTCCTTCTCCAGGGACTGGTCTTTCCCGCTAACATGTCCAAAGTTGATAGTTCATGTAATTCCTTAGGGAGAGTGAATTCGGCTGGGTTCTCTAGAGAAGCAAAACCAATGAAGCTCGCATGCATATAGAAAGAGGTTCTTATCAAGAAGTCTCATACCATTGTAGAAGGGCATCAAGTTCAGTTCAGTTCATGAACATGGGCCAGATGTAAGCTAACCTCCAAAGCTGAAAGAGCTAATGAACAAGAAGCAAGATGATGAAACAAGAAGACCACAGACTGGTGGATGCCCAGGTGAATGAATCTGAGATCAGCCAAATGAATCCACGTTTCAAATGAATCTAATGATTGCTCCTTTGATGGGCAGGATTTTTTTAAATAGGAGGTTGATGAAGCAATGCAGGATCCAAATTCAGCAGTCAGAATAAGCTAACTTCCATCCACTGTCAACTTATACTAAGCACAGGCCACATTCTAAATGAAACTTCCCTGAGCCATATCAAGTCTGTGACCAGATTAAGTGGTTGCACTTACAGCTACTGTCTGAAAGGTCAGCTGTTCAAAACCATAAGCCACACGGGGAGAAAGACAACGCTTTCTACTCCTGTAAAGAGTTACACTCTCAGAAACTCCCAGGAGAAGTTCTATCTTGTTCTATAGGGTTGCTAAAAGCCTGCATCCACTCCATGGAAGTGAGTTGGGCTTTTAATTTTATTCTCCCCACAGCTGCTTAAGTGCTTTGTCAAAAATTGAATCGTGGAATTGACCACACTATGTTAGATGGCATCATGGGAGAATCCTGTCCTACTCAACTTGACATAAACCTAACTAGCACAGAGACTACATAAGAGAAAATGACTACAGACAAATCCCAGGAAGCACAGAGTGGAGGAGTTAATAGGGAAAAAGTCAGAGGCAGCAATAGCTAACGGTGACTCAGGGGTGGGTGGTGCCGTCTAACTATAAGCAAAGAGAAGAGGACATAAGCTGACTGAAAAGGGGAGAGAGTGTGTCAACTATCAAGCAGCAAAGCATAAGAAAAACTGAAATAGGCCAATTGAACTCATCAATTAAGAGGTAATTTCGTTGAGAAATCTGAGTAAAATAGTGAACAAATTCAAGAGTATGTTATTCCAAAAATATGAAAACTAGATAATTATTTATAGCAAATCCTAAAAAAATGGCTTTCATTTACCTCCTTGGAATGCACTGCTAAACCAAAAATAGTAAGTAGCTAAAATGACATCCCCTGACTTCAAACAAGAAAGACGTATCAAAAGCACTGTGGCAATGAACTTAGAAAGTGGGTTCAAAGAGATACATTCAAAAGTATATTGATTGCAGATTGGTTCATAGTTTTAATGGAAGTAAATCAGTAGAAGACTATATAAATAAACTATAGTCTGTTCAACAATAGCATATAGTTGGGAAAATTAATGAACTTGTTCAACACTTATCAACAAAGATATATCACAAAACAGTGTAGATTACAAAAAGAAATTTCAAATGATTCATATATGTGAATGATTTCAAAAATGTCTTCAATGTGTTATCAATATTCATTTTTTCATAAATATAGAGTATGGTGGTAACATTTGAATAAGTACATGAATCTGAGAAAATGCAAGCCTGTAACAATCAGGACAGAAAATCAAACAGATTAAAAATACTATGTTAATCAGGGTATATTCCACAAAATCTAGGGAATGTTTCAAATGAAGAGGATTAAATACAGAGAATTAGCTCATTGATGTTAGTAATCTAAGAGAGGAAAACCAGGCTAAACCAGAGCTTAATAAATACAGAAAAGAGAAGTGGCCATTAACTGAAATAGAGGTCAAATTGGGAGCTGTTAGATAAAGGTAGGGGACAAAAGAAACCCCAGATCTCAAATATCATTGGTAAAGACACATTTATTATTTCTTAAACAGGACAACAAAGGAAACAATTCATCCCGATGAAGGAGACCATGAGTGGGAGGTCGTAATGATGCCTAAGGATTTGTAAGAAAATATGAGTGAGCATCAACTTCATGGTAGTGAGCTTGCCTGCTTAAGCAGGACATGGGAGTACAGGGCAAATGGACACAAAAGCATGATTGGCAACACATCAATACATCTGCAGGTGGGAATACAGAAGCAGCAGTAAGACCATGATTGGGAAGCATGCAAAATGCTAGACAGAATTGCTTTTGAGGGCCTCTGACCAGGACGCTCAGAGTATGACTCATGACCATGAGACTCTAGTACCCCATTACACCAAAGACACAGCTAGGAAAGCCCTTGAGGGAAGGCCTTCCCCCTGTTCCTTGGCTAGGGGAGTGTAGGAATTCACTTTCAATGTACCCTGGGAGGAGCCTTGGTAGCTTGGTGGTTATGCCTTGGACTGAGATTTTTCTCAAAACCACCAGCAATTCCTAGGGAGGAAGATAGGACTTTCTATTCTTGTAAACAGATAGTCTTTGGAACTCAAAATGGCAGTTCAACCCTTTCCCTGTATGGTCACTATGAGTCTACACCTACTGGATGGCAGTGAGTTTGATTTTGTGATAATGTACTTTGTCTCAGAGCAAAGATATATACTTTGCTAGTTAAAGGTCAGAAAGAAATTCAATGGCACCTTAATCTCCCTAGAGACTCAGATGGAGTTGGGGCTTTCACTGTAATGGTAGCCTTCTGAAACCCTAGTGCTCAAAATTTAAGCTCTATACACCTACGCTTATACCTCTCTCCATAGCGTTGTTTCCTAGATCATTCCTGTGTTTCCTTTTACCTTCCTCCTGCCCCACCATCATGCTCACCCTTCTTTTTTCTCTTAGTAATTCCTCTCAGCTAGATTGCTGTTGCTCCAAACCCTGCAGGATCTCTATGTCCTTCTCATTGCTGATTTTAATTCCCTAGTTGTTCCCCTCTCTATGGTGTGGTTTGCTCACTGCTCCCTTCCCCTGCCTCCTTCTCTCCCCCACTTAGCCCACCCAAGTCCTTCCTGAACCATCAGTCCTGTTGCTTTCTCCTCGAACTTTCTTCCCATGCCTATCTTATATATGTAGGCAAACCAACAATATCAGAGACCAAACAAAGAGAAAAAAAATTGAATAAAAAGATAAAAGGAAAAAGATAATAGTAATTAGCAAAAAAGAAACCAAAAAAATACATGATTCCAGGTCTGTCTGTTGACCTTTATGACTATTTCCCCTTTGGTCCTGGGGGAATTCCAGGATCTGCCCCTCCTAGCCTGAAGTCTATTTGAGGGGCTCCTAAACAGACTTCGGGCCTCTGCTCAAGTCCTCCCTCAATACGAGAACACTTTGTTCTAACAACCTGGCACCCTGTGATGCTCACTCTCCCAGCGCAATCACTGAAAACAAAATGCGTGCGTAAGCAAATGTGGCGAAGAAAGGAGACCCAAACCCATCTGTAGACAATGGGACATGCCCTTACAGAGGGTCACAAGGAAGGGATGCGGCAACCAGGGCGCAGTATAGCACCCATGAAACACACAATATTCCTCCGGTTCCTTGAGCCTTCCTCACCCCCCACTATCATGACCCCAGTCCTTCCTTTCACTGCAGCCTAGACCAGAGTATGTGCACAAGTACAGATGAGAGGTAAAAGCTCAGAACAAAAGGAATCCAGTAACAGAAATGAGAGTAGCAATACCAGGATGGTAGAGAGAAGGCAGGGAAAGCAGGGAAGGAAGGGGGAACCAGTTGCAATGATCAACACATAGACACACACGAGGGGGACTGTGGTAGTTACATAATCTGGTGTCAAGGGGTGGAGTCTAGCCTGTCAATCAGGCAGTAGCTTGATGACCTCATTTGGAGATGCTAAGGAGATAAATAGTTCACTGGTGGCGGTGGCGGGACTCATGCTCACTCCCTGTGAGACCTTTCTGAGAAGCCGCATGGACCTACCCTGATGCAACCAGAACCCTGGGAGCTGCAGAAGCCACATGGAGACCCCTGCCAGCGCTAAGATGCTTACAATGCCACTGGATCCACAAGACTTTCTACCCACTGGCCTGTGATCTTCCTGCATTCTATGTCATTGCATGTGTTTTGTGAGTCAGAAGAGGGCATTATAGATTGGTACCAGACATATGGACTAATATTGGGCTTATGGACTTGATGTGGACTGGGCTACAATGTTTCCTCACTGTTCAATTATTCTTGTATATAAAGCTCTTTCCTATATATACATGAGTGTCTATGAATTTGTTTCTCTAGTCTACCCAGACGAACACAGGAACGAACTACAGAAACCATGGGGAAAGGGAGACAGTGGTTGGTGTAAGATATAAAAATAACAATAATGTATAATTTATCAAGGGATCATGAGGGTGGGGTTGGTGAAGAGGAGTCCATACCAAGGGTTCAATAGAAAGTGAATGTTTAGAAAATAATGATGAAAACATATATACAAATATACTTTATATAATTGATGTATGGATTGTTATAAGAGTTGTAAGAGCCCCCCGATAGAATGATCTTTCAATTTAAAATGTTTTAATTAAAACTTTAATATGGAGCAAGTTACAAGGTAAATTTAAGGGGAGTGGCAAATGAAGAGTTCTATTTTGTACATGGTAAGTTTCAATATATGAAACATCAAATTCGAGTTGCCAAATGAAGAAATCGATGTCTGGCATTTGTCCAAGGGCTTACCATGGATAAATGTGGCCATCTCTGTGCATAGATATTAAAGTCAAGACAATGGATAGGATTACTCCTAAGATGTCTAGATGGAGAAAGTAGCCACAGGTAGAGTGCGAGAGCACCCCAAGATTGGGGAAATCTCAGAGGGCATGAGCTATCAAAGAAGTTCATGAAAAGCAGATGAGGGAGTAGGCAGAATATTAAGAACTTGTTATGAAAAAGCAAGGAAAGAAAGTACTGCAAGAAGGAGGAATTAATCAACTGAATACAACTCCCCTTGATGTGATTGAACGATTGAACTGTTCGATTGTATGATATGAGAATTGTGTGCCAATAAAAGTGTTGGGCGCGTGGGAGACTCCTAAGAGGTAAACTGAGATGGAAACAGAGATGTAACCACTGCTTTTTGTGACTTGAGCGGTCGTTTGTGTCAAAGGATTGCTGAGAAGAAAGGCCTGAATGAACAGAACAGAAAGGGATGCACAACTCAGGAGGTAGCTTTGCTTAAGAATAGGCCCCTCACCAGGTTTGCCCTCGGAGAACTTCGAGGGTCTGATGGGGCAGTTTCTCAGAGGCCTTGATGTCCTGCGTGCCAATTGCAACCTGAGGCCGGAGAACATTCTGGTGACAAGTAATGGGACGGTCAAGCCGGCTGCCTTTGGCGTGACCAGAATCTCCAGCTCCCAGATGGCCCTTACACCTGTGGCTGTTACACTCTGGTGCAGGGCTCCCAAAGTCCCTCCGCAAGCTGCATAAGCAACTCCGGTGGCCACAAGCAGTGCTGGCTGATCTCTGCAGAGATGGTTCGTCGGAAGCCTCTCTTCTGTGCACTCTGAAGCTGACCAGCTAGGCAACAATTTTTATCTGTTCGGCTTGCCCCCAGAGGAAGCCTGGCCCGAGACGTATCTCTGCCCCGGGAGCCTTTTCCCCCAAAGGGCCCTGCCCAGAGGAGTCAGTGGTCCCTGAGGTGGAGAGTTCGGAGCACAGCTGCTGCTGGAAATGCTGGTTTTTAACCCACAAAAACGAATCTCTGTCTTCCGGGCCCTGAAGGACCCTTATCTAGATAAGGGAGAAGGATTAGGCATTGGAGTGGCTGGACCGGGACGAAGACCCAGAGATGGAAGAGAACCTACCAATTCCCTTCCTCTGGACACTTGAGTGGAGAGGACCGCGCCCCCTCCTCACTGAGGAGGCATGCTGTGCCTTAGCCTCTGCGCTCATCTCTGTGGCTTGTAGCTACCCCTCCCCTCAGCTTTTGACAGAGAATATTTTCCTGCCTTAATGATACACCTCTTCCCCTCCTTTAGAGACATATTCTCCTTTCTACCTCCTCCCCCAATTTTCCTACCCCAGGGGCTCTGCACTGTCTTCCCTTCGCACCTACTTTGATACAGGAAAAAAGCAAACAAACAGGGAAGTATGGTCTCTTAAAAATGAGGGGGGGGTATGGGGGGGAGAATAGGGCTCCAGCTCCAGCTGTGATTGGAGAGGCAAGGACTGATGAAGAGAGAGTTCTGGTCACGGTTCAAAGAGAGTTAAATTGAAGATGTTGATTCCGTGCATAGTAATTATTTGGGAGCCATTTATTTAGAACGGAAGTAGCATATTCAGAACTGCGTGTTGAACTGGTTCTGGTAGAAACGAGCCTGGAGACGGCAAGCGTGCGCTCAAGAGAGGCAGTTGCCCCAAGCCCTGGCACACTCACGGAGTTCTGGCCGTTGTCAGTGAGCCATTTCTGTGAACGCAGTCTCGCCTTTGCCAAGTAGAACTCTGCAGACCTTGCAGAAGCAAAATGCCAGGCCTTTTCCTCTCCAGATATATTCCAACCACTGCCCTTTGTTTTGTGGCCAAGCACAGGACCATTTGTGCCACCAAGAAATGGGATATTTCTAGGACAGTTTACTTTTAAAAGAAATTCACGTTCTCCGTCATGAGTAGGGACAGAGAAGCAAAAGGACTAGTTCAGGAACCGGGAACTGGAAGCGATGTTTGTACCTCATTGCATGGATAATTTTGTTCAGCGGGATCAGGACAAAGCTCTTCCTTACGATACGGCATTTAACGATGTCCTAAACGCCAACTTTTCCAAAATACTGCACCATGCCATCCCCTCTGAGATGACCCCCTACTCCCCTGGGTGCTCTCCCTCACTATTTCCTGGTGGAAATTTGGTAATCGCTCGCATAGTTCTATGACCCTAATTACACAAATGATGGGAAGTAGCTGGGATATAAGCAAAGGCTATAGAAAAGTTAATTCGTTGTCAATATTTTCAAAAGCAGAAACGTGTGGCTCCCGTGGGGCTGAGTGACTGCGTGGCAGCAAGTGGGCTGTCGGAAGGCACCCCCTCGTTCATGCCATGACATTCCCTTCTCTGATCCACATAGAGAGTGGGTATGAGTCAGAATTGACTCGATGGCCATGAGTTTGGTTTGAGACTTTAAATTTTCCTTATAAACTTTGACGTACTCTCTATTATAATCCACGTGTCTCCGAATTCTCTATCACTGGAGATGGTCCACAGAATTGGTGGGCTAGAAATTTAACAGAATTGGGTTTAACTGGGGGCAAATCGAACTTCAAAGTCTTAGGCTAAAATATTGACCGTTCTCTCCCTTTCTTTAGCCTTCATTCTTTTGATCATTTTCTGCTCTCTAAAGTTGTTTTCTAAAAACACTCATTGTAAGAGCTTGCTGCTGGATTTGGATTTCACAGACTCTTTCGGTTGTTGTTTATAGCTGTGTCTTTTGCTTTTTTTTGCGTTATTTCTGTGTCACTGACTAAAATCTCCTAACCTGCTTTATGAGACCCTTCATGATGCATCTGCTGCCTACTGCTTCAGCTTCACCACTTTCCATTACTCTCTACTTTCCTTCCCACACTGACTCCCTCCACTTTCCCACCCGCAATACATCATGCAGAGAGAGAGAGATCAATTCCAGAAACAATAAATTATTGCAACTGATAGCAGATTACTACATAACCTACATTTCCCTACATTCTGGTAGGGAAATTTTTTATTGCCGTCCTATTGAAAACTCCCTGCTAAAATTAATTTTTCTTTTAAACAAACAAAGAAGCAAAAACTAAGTAACAAATTGTTATGGAGCTGATTATAGTTCATCGGTATCCTGCAGAAAGTTGATGAAACTATAAAGCTTTAGAGGAGCAGACAGCCTCATCTTTCTCCTGTGGGGCAGCTGGTGAGTTAGAACTGCCTACTTTGGGGTTAGTAGCTCAAAACCTCACTCATGGCACTGCAGGGGCTCCTGCTCATCAGCATCTGTACATGCAGTCCCTAGAACACTGGATTATAAACTCAGATGCAATCTACTCTTGTCTCATAACAACCCTATATGGGATTTCTGTACGTCTTTATAAAAGCAGGGAACCTCATTCCCCGCCCCCCCCCAGTAGCTCATAAGTCTGAATTGCCAACCTTGCAGTTATAGCTACACGATGTCTAACCACAGCACCACCAGCCCTCTTCTTATGTGGGTATACAACAAAAGACATTGCTGTGTAGGAACGTCTTTATCTTTCTGTCTTCACTGGATAACCAGAACCTTGCAAGCAGCACAAGCAACACAAGTGGCTAAATTAAATAATATCTAAAGTTTAATCCAGGTTGATGGTTTTCACAACTGCATCTCTCCACTGTTGTACATTATACATTACTGCACATTAACTACACAACTTGGACCCTGAAAATTACGGCTCCATTTCATGTCTTTTGATTTTCTGCACTGCTTCGTCTCAAGTCAAAAGTAAATTTTCTAATTATCTCTCTCCCCACCCCCACCCCAGTAGGCACTATCCCCATTTCTGCTCTGGAAATACATTTTCTGATTCCACAATGTGATATAAACTATGATCACAAATGATACTTTTGTAGGAAGCATCATTCAAAAGGAGACTACCGTTTTCTCAGGCAGCACACCTGGATGCTAACACGCCTCTCCTGGGCCCTTACTAAATGGAGCCCGCTCGTGACAGAGTTCAAAGTCCTCAAACACCGAGCTTCCAATGAGTTGTAGACAATCTTCCCTCCTCACAGTCTCCCCCCACCCCTATCTTCTCTCTCCTTGACACACACAAGTCCACAAGCAATTCTTATTACACAAACTTGGTCGGACATCAATTATAAGAGATGTCAGATTAATGGATTGGGGGTGACACTGTTCCTTTTCCATCCAAGGAACATAGTCAATAGGACATAAATCTCCATCCATCAATGTGCTAGCAAGCAGAGGTTTCTCGGGTCACCTAGGAATACCTTGGAACGCTGTGAGATTATTCAGTGGCACCCTTTATTCGCTTGAGACACAAACGCTACTCTACACTCAAAGCAAAACAAAAAGTCCAGACATGAACAGAACTAAGGAGCTCAAGTTTAATTTCACCACAATTGACCAAATTTAGAGCAACAGAAAAGAAATCTCAAACAAGCCAGTCCTGTAGAATTTAAATTTTTCCTGGGCTCTGAACTCTTAAGTCGTGTGAGCTCCCTAATCAGAATGCACCGGTGTGCAGAGACCAGACGAATCCTCACATAATCCAAGAAATAAACGGCAAACCCCTAATTCGCTGAATGAATCATAAACATAGTAATTTAATCAAATTACCTGCCTCTTGAAGGCTTATCTTCATTCCTGGAGTGGAATGCTAGTATGCTATGTCTTTATCGTCCTGAAAAAGAAAAGAGAAAAAAATGAAAAAAAAAAAAAGAAAAAAGAAGAAGAATACAGCTGTCCTCCAGTTCCTAAATACTTCCTCCCCACCCCCACCCCTCCACTACCATGAACCAATTCTACCTTGCAAGTCTGGATAAAGCAGCGGTTGTACACTGGTGCAGATAGGAGCTGGAGGCACAGGGAATCCAGGGTGGATGATACCTTCAGGACCAGGGGTGTGAGGGGCGATACTGGGTGGGGGGGGGGGATAAGAGGGTGAGTGGGTTGGAAAAGCTGAACCAATTACAAGTATCTACATGTGACCTCCTCCCTGGGGGACAGACAACAGAAAAGGGGGTGAAAGGAGACACTGGATAGGGCGAGATATGAGAAAATAATAATTTATAAATTATCAAGGGCTCATGAGGGAGAGGGGAGCAGGGAGGGAGGGGGAAAAAGAGGACTTGATGCAAAGGGCTTAAGTGGAAAGCAAATGCTTTGAAAATGATTAGGGCAAAGAATGTACAGATGTGCTTTATACAATTGATGTATGTATATGTATGGATTGTGATCAAGAGTTGTATGAGCCCCTAATAAAATATTAAAAAAAAAAGCCATTTTTATCATGTCACTGCTTAAACCAGAGAAGTGGCTGCTTAATATCTGCAGGAGGTTGCAGGCACAAGCGTCCTTCCACATCTAAGGCCCTTCCACGATCGAAGTCCAATGGGCATCCATCTTCATCCTCCTTGTTCTATTTTCTTTGTTCCTCCAACACACTGTCACAACTTGTCACACCAGTTTCCAATCAGTTCCACCAGCCCAGTAGTCACCGTCCAGTCTGAGAATTCTTCTCCCGGTCCCTGACACTCTGTGAATCCCTCTTTCCTTTAATTTTCAAATGCACTTAGAAGCATACAGAGAGCCAAGAGCAACTATTTACACACCATCCCATCTGTTTAGGGCTTTAAGTTGTTTGTAGAACACTGAAACATCTCCCATGACCATCTTTGAACAGTCGTGTGCTGTGGCGGTTGCTGTTGTAGGTGCTGGGGAGCTGGTTCTGAGTCGTACGTGGAACCCGATGGTGCTCAGAAGTCCACAGAACGGGAGCCACCCTTGATAAGCATGGTAACAGCGTCTGAGACACTGCACACTCGTCACCATAGGATATGTTAGGAAAACATAGGATCTAGATCAAGCTCTCCATTTGACAGAAGAGAATCACAGATATTAAGAACTTGCCTAAAATGAGAAATGGAGTCGAGAGAAAAAGACGTTTTTAACCAGAGGCCCTTGCTCGGAATCCAATATCCTCACACTATTCAAGTCAACATCAGGGGTTAGCCAACACACTGAACTGTGAATTGAAAATGAAAGCACATGTGATTATACAACCCTGTACCTGTAAGTTTTATTACTCAACAAATTTATCTTGTGTACTTGCTCTATACCAAGAACTATGCTAGGTGGTAGAGATTTAGAAAAGAATAAAAAATGGCTCCTGGAGCCCCGGTGGAGTTGTGAGGATGCATTGGGCTGCTAACTCCAAGGTCAGCAGTTCAAAACTACCAGCTGCTTGATGAGAGAAAGATGAGGCTTTCTAGCGCTGTTGAGAGTTACAGCCTTAGATTCACAGGGGTACTTCTCCTCTGTCCTGTGGGTCACTCTGAGGCAGCCTGGACGTGGTGCTAGGAAGAGTTTTGGTTTTGCTTTTGCGGAGCATATCCTTGGTTAGATATTGGAAATTAACATTTTTCAATTAAAATAAAAAGGAAGCAAGAAATTAATAACAAGAGGGAAGTTCGGGTTGAAATACAAAACTGAGAGGGGAATGATGACGATGCTAGGGAAGGAGGAGAAGGTCCCTGCAGTGATAGCCTTCCATCGGGGAGGCAGACGGCTTCTTAGGGACAAGTGGATCTTACACAGAAGAATGGAGAGTCCATACCGAATATTGGTGGATCAGGTAGGTAGATAGATATGGAGTTACTATGAATAAAATAGGAGTTAAATTTTGAAAGTTCATTATAGGCAAAGAGCCTAAGAAGAAAGCTGGTATGCAGATAAAAAAATCTTAGTGATGCACTAAATTAATGACAGTGCAAATGAAGTTTTATTAAACAAGCATTTAGTTTACTTCATGGGTAAACCTTACCACACGGATGTGTGTTTATGTATTTATATAGAAAATAGTTACCCAGCCCTTCGGTTTAGGGAGCCCCTGGCCAGGGGCGCCCCAGGCCTTAGGCTTTGGGAGCCCCAGGCAGGGGCGCCCCAGCCGTTAGGCTTTGGGAGCCCCAGGCCTGGGGCGTCCCAGCCCTTAGGATTTGGGAGCCCCAGGCCTGGGGCGTCCCAGCCCTTAGGATTTGGGAGCCCCAGGCCTGGGGCGTTCCAGCCCTTAGACTTTGGGAGCCCCAGGCCTGGTACGGCCCAGCCCTTAGGCTTAGGGAGCCCCTGGCCTGGGGCGCCCCAGCCCTTAGGCTTTGGGAGCCCCAGACCTGGGGCGCACCCGCCCTTAGGCTTTGTGAGCCCAAGGCCTGGGGTGCCCCTGCCCTTAGGCTTTGGGAGACCCAGGCCTGGGGCACCACAGCCCTTAGTCTTTGGGAGTCCCAGGCCTGGGGAGCCCCAGTCCTTAGGCTTTGGGAGCCCCAGGCCTGGAGCGCCCCAGGCCTTAGGCTTTGGGAGCCCCTGCCTGGTAGGGCCCAGCCCTTAGGCTCAGGGAGCCCCAGGCCTGGTAGGGCCCAGCCCTTAGGCTCAGGGAGCCCCTGGCCTGGGGCGCCCCAGCCCTTAGGCTTTGGGAGGCCCAGGCCAGGGGCACCCAAGCCCTTAGGATTTGGGAGCCCCAGGCCTGGGGCGCCCCAGCCCTTAGGCTTTGGGAACCCCAGGCCTGGGGTGCCCCAGCCCTTAGTCTTAGGGAGCCCCAGGCCTGGGGGGACCCAGCTCTTCGGCTTAGGGAGCCCCAGGCCTGGGGCGTCCCTTCCCTTAGGCTTTGGGAGTCCCATTCCTGGGCGCCCCAGCCCTTAGGCTTTGGGAGCCCCAGGTCTGGGGCGAACCAGCCCTTAGGTTTTGTGAGCCCTAGGCCTGGGGCACCCCTGCCCTTGGCTTTGGGAGCCCCAGGCCTGGGGTGCCCCAGCCCTTAGGCTTAGGGAGCCCCAGGCCTGGGTCGCCCCAGCCGTTAGGCTTAGGGAGCCTCTGGCCTGGGGCGCCACAACCCTTTTTCTTAGGGAGCACCAGGCCTGGGGCGCCCAAACCCTTAGGCTTTGGGAGCCCCAGGCCTGGGGCGCCCCAGCCCTTAGGCTTTGGGTGCCGCAGGCCTGGGGCGTTCCAGCCCGTAGGCTTTGGGAGCTCAAGGCCTGTGGCGCCCCAGACCTTAGGCTTTGGGAGCCCCAGGCCTGGGGGCACCCAGCCCTTCGGCTTAGGGAGCCCCAGGCCTGGGCATCCCAGCCCTTCGGCTTAGGGAGCCCCAGGCCTGGGGCGCCCCAGCGCTTATGCTTTGGGAGCCCCAGGCCTGGGGCGCCCCATTCCTTAGGCTTAGGGAGCCCTAGGCCTGGGGACACCCAGCCCTTCGGCATAGGGTGCCCCAGGCCTAGGGCGCTGAAGCCCTTAGGCTTAGGGAGCCCAGGCCTGGTATGGCCCAGCCCTTAGTCTTAGGGAGCCCCAGGCCTTGGGCGCCCCAGCCCTTAGGCTTTTGGAGCACCAGGCTGGGACGCCCCAGACCATAGGTTTTGGGAACCCCAAGCCTGGGGCGCCCAGCCCTTAGGCTTTGGGAGCCCCAGGCTTGGGGCGCCCCAACTCTTAGGCTTTTGGAGCCACAGGCCTGGGGCGCCCCCGCCTTAGGCTTATGGAGCCCCAGGCCTGGGGGTCCCAGCTCTTCGGCTTAGGGAGCCCCAGGCCAGGGGCGTCCCTGCCTTTAGGCTTAGGGAGCCCCAGGTTCGGGGCGCCCCAAACCTTAGGCTTTGGGAGTCCCAGACCTAGGCACCCCAGCCCTTAGGCTTTGGGAGTCCCAGGCCTGGTACGCCCCAGCCCTTAGACTTAGGGAGCACCTGGCCTGGGGCGCCCCAGCCCTTAGGCTTTGGGAGCCCCAGGCCTGGGGCGCTCCAGCCCTTAGGTTTTGGGAGCCATAGGCCTGGGGTGCCCCAGCCCTTAGGCTTTGGGAGCCCCAGGCCTAGGGCACCCCAGCCCTTAGGCTTAGGGAGCCCCAGGCCTGGGGCGCCCCAGCCCCTAGGCTTAGGGAGCCTCAGGCTTGGGGCGGCACAGCCCTTTGTCTTAGGAAGCCCAAGGCCTGGGGCGACCCGACCCTTAGGCTTTGGGAGCCCCAGACCTGGGGCGTCCCAGCCCTTAGGATTTAGGAGCCCCAGTCCGGGGGCGTCACAGCCGTTAGGCTTTGGCAGCCCAAGCATGGTGCGACCCAGCCCTTAGGTTTTGGGAGCCAAAGCCTGGGGTGCCCTAGCCCTTAGGCTTTGGGAGCCCCAGGCCTGGGGCGCCCCAGCCCTTAGGCTTTGGAAGCCCCAGGCCTGGGGCGTCCCAGCCCTTAGGCTTTGGAAGCCCCAGGCCTGGGGCGCCCCAGCCCTTAGGATTTGGAAGCCCCAGGCCTGGGGCGCCCCAGCCCATATGTTTTGGGAGCCCCAGGCCTGGGGCTCTGAGCCCTTAGGTTTTGAGAGCCCCACACTTGGGGAGCCCCAGCTCTTAGGCTTAGGGAACCCCTGGCCTGGGGCGCCCCAACTCTTAGGCTTTTGGAGCCACAGGCCTGGGGCGCCCCTGCCTTAGGCTTATGGAGCCCCAGGCCTGGGGGGACCAAGCTCTTCGGCTGAGGGAGCCCCAGGCCAGGGGCGTCCCTGCCTTTAGTCTTAGGGAGCCCCAAGTTCGGGGCGCCCCAACCCTTAGGCTTTGGGAGTCCCAGACCTAGGCCCCCCAGACCTTAGGCTTTGGGAGTCCCAGGCCTGGTACGCCCCAGCCCTTAGCCTTAGGGAGCACCTGGCCTGGGGCGCCCCAGCCCTTAGGCTTTGGGAGCCCCAGGCCTGGGGCGCCCCAGCCCTTAGGTTTTGGGAGCCATAGGCCTGGGGCGCCTCTGCCCTTAGGCTTTGGGAGCCCCAGTCCTAGGGCACCCCAGTCCTTAGGCTTAGGGAGCCCAAGGCCTGGGGCGCCCCAGCCCCTAGGCTTAGGGAGCCTCTGGCCTGGGGCGGCACAGCCCTTTGTCTTAGGAAGCCCAAGGCCTGGGGCGCCCCGACCCTTAGGCTTTGGGAGCCCCAGACCTGGGGCGTCCCAGCCCTTAGGATTTGGGAGCCCCTGCCCGGGGGCGCCCCAGCCGTTAGGCTTTGGCAGCCCAAGCCTGGTGCGACCCAGCCCTTAGGTTTTGGGAGCCAAAGCCTGGGGCGCCCTAGCCCTTAGGCTTTGGGAGCCCCAGGCCTGGGGCGCCCCAGCCCTTAGGCTTTGGAAGCCCCAGGCCTGGGGCGCCCCAGCCCATATGTTTTGGGAGCCCCAGGCCTGGGGCTCTGAGCCCTTAGGCTTTGAGAGCCCCACGCTTGGGGAGCCCCAGCTCTTAGGCTTAGGGAACCCCTGGCCTGGGGCGCCCAGCTCTTCAGCTTAGGGAGCCCCAGGCCAGGGGCGTCCCAGCCCTTAGGCTTAGGAAGCCCATGGCCAGGGACCCCCCAGCCCTTAGGATTTGGGAGCCCCAGGCTGGGACGCCCCAGCCCATAGGTTTTGGGAGCCCCAGGCCTGGGACGCCAAGCCCTTAGGCTTTGGGAGCCCCAGGCCTGGGGCGTCCCAGCCCTTAGGCTTTGGGAGCCCCAGACATGGGGCGTCCCAGCCCTTAGGCTTTGGGAGTCCCAGACCTGGGCGCCCCAGCCCTTAGGCTTTGGGAGCCCCAGGCCTGGTACGCCTCAGCCCTTAGACTTAGGGAGCCCCTGGCCTGGGGCACCCCAGCCCTTTGGCTTTGGGAGCCACAGGCCTAGGGCGCCTCAGCCTTTCGGCATAGGGAGCCCCAGGCCTGGGGCGCCCCAGCCCTTAGGATTTGGGAGCCCCAGACCTGGCCGCCCCAGCCCTTAGGCTTTGGGAGCCCCAGGCCTGGTACGCCCCAGCCCTTAGACTTAGGGAGCCCCAGGCCTGGGGCGCCCAGCCCTTAGGCTTTAGGAGCCCCAGGCTTGGGGCGCCCCAGCTCTTAGGCTTTGGGAGCCACAGGCCTGGGGCCCCCCAGCCCTTAGGCTTAGGGAGCCCCAGGCCTTGTACGCCCCAGCCTTTAGGCTTATGGAGCCCCTCGCCTGGGGCGCCCCAACATTTAGGCTTTGGGAGCCCAACGCCTGGGACGCCCCAGCCCTTAGGTTTTGTAAGCCCTAGGCCTGGGGCGTCCCTGCCCTTAGGCTTTGGGAGCCCCAGGCCTGGGGCGCCCAGCCCTTAGGCTTTGGGAGCCCCAGGCTTGGGGCGCCCCAACTCTTAGGCTTTGGAGCCACAGGCCTGGGGCGCCCCTGCCTTAGGCTTATGGAGCCCCAGGCCTGGGGGGACCAAGCTCTTCGGCTGAGGGAGCCCCAGGCCAGGGGCGTCCCTGCCTTTAGGCTTAGGGAGCCCCAAGTTCGGGGCGCCCCAACCCTTAGGCTTTGGGAGTCCCAGACCTAGGCCCCCCAGACCTTAGGCTTTGGGAGTCCCAGGCCTGGTACGCCCCAGCCCTTAGCCTTAGGGAGCACCTGGCCTGGGGCGCCCCAGCCCTTAGGCTTTGGGAACCCCAGGCCTGGGGCGCCCCAGCCCTTAGGTTTTGGGAGCCATAGGCCTGGGGCGCCTCTGCCCTTAGGCTTTGGGAGCCCCAGGCCTAGGGCACCCCAGTCCTCAGGCTTAGGGAGCCCCAGGCCTGGGGCGCCCCAGCCCCTAGGCTTAGGGAGCCTCTGGCCTGGGGCGGCACAGCCCTTTGTCTTAGGAAGCCCAAGGCCTGGGGCGCCCCGACCCTTAGGCTTTGGGAGCCCCAGACCTGGGGCGTCCCAGCCCTTAGGATTTGGGAGCCCCTGCCCGGGGGCGCCCCAGCCGTTAGGCTTTGGCAGCCCAAGCCTGGTGCGACCCAGCCCTTAGGTTTTGGGAGCCAAAGCCTGGGGCGCCCTAGCCCTTAGGCTTTGGAAGCCCCAGGCCTGGGGCGCCCCAGCCCTTAGGCTTTGGAAGCCCCAGGCCTGGGGCGCCCCACCCCTTAGGATTTGGTAGCCCCAGGCCTGGGGCGCCAGAGCCCATATGTTTTGGGAGCCCCAGGCCTGGGGCTCCGAGCCCTTAGGCTTTGAGAGCCCCACGCTTGGGGCGCCCCAGCTCTTAGGCTTAGGGAACCCCTGGCCTGGGGCGCCCAAGCCCTTAGGCTTTGGGAGCCCCAGTCCTGGGGCGGCCAGGTCTTCGGCTTAGGGCACCCCAGGCCAGGGGCGTCCCAGCCCTTAGGCTTAGGAAGCCCATGGCCAGGGACCCCCCAGCCCTTAGGATTTGGGAGCCCCAGGCTGGGACGCCCCAGCCCATAGGTTTTGGGAGCCCCAGGCCTGGGACGCCAAGCCCTTAGGCTTTGGGAGCCCCAGCCCTTAGGCTTTGGGAGCCCTAGACATGGGGCGTCCCAGCCCTTAGGCTTTGGGAGTCCCAGACCTGGGCGCCCCAGCCCTTAGGCTTTGGGAGCCCCAGGCCTGGTACGCCCCAGCCCTTAGACTTAGGGAGCCCCTGGCCTGGGGCACCCCAGCCCTTTGCCTTTGGGAGCCACAGGCCTAGGGCGCCTCAGCCTTTCGGCATAGGGAGCCCCAGGCCTGGGGCGCCCCAGCCCTTAGGATTTGGGAGCCCCAGGCTGGGACGCCCCAGCCCATAGGTTTTGGGAGCCCCAGGCCTGGGGCGCCCAGCCCTTAGGCTTTAGGAGCCCCAGGCTTGTGGCGCCCCAGCTCTTAGGCTTTTGGAGCCACAGGCCTGGGGCCCCCATCCCTTAGGTTTAGGGAGCACCAGGCCTGGGGGGACACAGCTCTTCGGATTAGGGAGCCCCAGGCCTGGGGCGTCCCTGCCCTTAGGCTTTGGGAGTCCTAGACCTGGGCGCCCCAGCCCTTATGCTTTGGGAGTCCCAGGCCTGGTACGCCCCAGCCATTAGGCTTATGGAGCCCCTAACCTGGGGCGCCCCAACCCTTAGGCTTTGGGAGCCCCACGCCTGGGACGCCCCAGCCCTTAGGTTTTGTAAGCCCTAGGCCTGGGGCATCCCTGCCCTTAGGCTTTGGGAGCCCCAGGCCTGGGGCGCCTAGCCCTTAGGCGCTAGGAGCCCCAGGCTTGGGGCGCCCCAGCTCTTAGGCTTTGGGAGCCACAGGCCTGGGGCCCCCCAGCCCTTAGGCTTAGGGAGCACCAGGCCTGGGGGACACAGCTCTTCGGCTTAGGGAGCCCCAGGTCTGGGGCGTCCCTGCCCTTAGGCTTTGGAAGTCCTAGACCTGGGCGCCCAAGCACTTAGGCTTTGGGAGCCCTAGGCCTGGTATGCCCCAGCCCTTGGGATTTGTGAGCCCTAGGCCTGGGGCGTCCCTGCCCTTAGGCTTTGGGAGCCCAAGGCCTGGGGTACCCCAGCCCTTAGGCTTAGGGAGCCCAAGAACGGGGTCGCCCCAGCCCTTAGACTTTGGGACCCCCAGGCCCGGGGCGCCCCAGCGCTTAGGCTTTGGGATGCCCGGGCCTGGGGCGCCCCAGCCCTTAGGATTAGGGAGCCCCAGGCCTCGGGGCACCCAGCACTTAGGCTTATGGAGCCCCAGGCCTGAGGCGTCCCAGCCCTTAGGCTTAGGGAGCCCCAGGCCTGGTACGCCCCAGCCCTTAGGCGTAGGGAGCCCCTGGCTTGGGGCGCCCCAGCCCTTAGGCTTTGGGAGCCCTAGGCCTGGGGTGCCCCAGCCCTTAGGGTTTGGGAGCCCCAGGCCTGGAACGCCCAAGCCTTTCGGCTTTGGGACCCACAGGGCTGGGGCGCCCCAGCCCTTAGGGTTTGGGAGCCCCAGGCCTGGGGACCCCAGGCCTTAGGATTTGGGAGCCCCAGGCTGGGACGCCCCAGCCCTTAGGCTTTGGGAGCCCCAGGCCTGGGGCGCCCCAGCCCTTAGGATTTGGGAACCCCAGGCTGGGACGCCCCAGCCCATAGGTTTTGGGAGCCCCAGGCCTGGGACGCCAAGCCCTTAGGTTTGGGAGCCCCAGGCCTGGGGCGCCCCAGCCCTTAGGCTTTGGGAGCCCCAGACATGGGGCGTCCCAGCCCTTAGGCTTTGGGAGTCCCAGACCTGGGCGCCCCAGCCCTTAGGTTTTGGGAGCCCCAGGCCTGGTACGCCCCAGCCCTTAGACTTAGGGAGCCCCTGGCCTGGGGCACCCCAGCCCTTTGGCTTTGGGAGCCACAGGCCTAGGGCGCCCCAGCCTTTCGGCATAGGGAGCCCCAGGCCTGGGGCGCCCCAACCCTTAGGATTTGGGAGCCCCAGGCTGGGACGCCCCAGCCCATAGGTTTTGGGAGCCCCAGGCCTGGGGCGCCTATCCCTTATGCTTTAGGAGCCCCAGGATTGCGGCACCCCAGCTCTTAGGCTTAGGGAACCCCTGGCCTGGGGCGCCCAAGCCCTTAGGCTTTGGGAGCCCCAGGCCTGGGGCGGCCAGCTCTTCGGCTTAGGGCGCCCCAGGCCAGGGGCGTCCCAGCCCTTAGGCTTAGGAAGCCCATGGCCAGGGACCCCCCAGCCCTTAGGATTTGGGAGCCCCAGGCTGGGACGCCCCAGCCCATAGGTTTTGGGAGCCCCAGGCCAGGGACGCCAAGCCCTTAGGCTTTGGGAGCCCCAGCCCTTAGGCTTTGGGAGCCCCAGACATGGGGCGTCCCAGCCCTTAGGCTTTGGGAGTCCCAGACCTGGGCGCCCCAGCCCTTAGGCTTTGGGAGCCCCAGGCCTGGTACGCCCCAGCCCTTAGACTTAGGGAGCCCCAGGCCTGGGGCACCCCAGCCCTTTGCCTTTGGGAGCCACAGGCCTAGGGCGCCTCAGCCTTTCGGCATAGGGAGCCCCAGGCCTGGGGCGCCACAGCCCTTAGGATTTGGGAGCCCCAGGCTGGGACGCCGGATCCCATAGGTTTTCGGAGCCCCAGGCCTGGAGCGCCCAGCCCTTAGGCTTTAGGAGCCCCAGGCTTGTGGCTCCCCAGCTCTTAGGCTTTGGGAGCCACAGGCCTGGGGCCCCCAGCCCTTAGGCTTAGGGAGCACCAGGCCTGGGGGGACACAGCTCTTCGGCTTAGGGAGCCCCAAGCCTGGGGCGTCCCTGCCCTTAGGCTTTGGGAGTCCTAAACCTGGGCGCCCCAGCCCTTATGCTTTGGGAGTCCCAGGCCTGGTACGCCCCAGCCCTTAGGCTTATGGAGCCCCTAACCTGGGACGCCCCAACCCTTAGGCTTTGGGAGCCCCACGCCTGGGACGCCCCAGCCCTTAGGTTTTGTAAGCCCTAGGCCTGGGGCGTCCCTGCCCTTAGGCTTTGGGAGCCCCAGGCCTGGGGCGCCCAGCCCTTAGGCGCTAGGAGCCCCAGGCTTGGGGCGCCCCAGCTCTTAGGCTTTGGGAGCCACAGGCCTGGGGCCCCCCAGCCCTTAGGCTTAGGGAGCACCAGGCCTGGGGGATAAAGCTCTTCGGCTTAGGGAGCCCCAGGTCTGGGGCGTCCCTGCCCTTAGGCTTTGGAAGTCCTAGACCTGGGCGCCCCAGCACTTAGGCTTTGGGAGCCCTTGGCCTGGTATGCCCCAGCCCTTAGGATTTGTGAGCCCTAGGCCTGGGGCGTCCCTGCCCTTAGGCTTTGGGAGCCCAAGGCCTGGGGTACCCCAGCCCTTAGGCTTAGGGAGCCCAAGAACGGGGTCGCCCCAGCCCTTAGACTTTGGGACCCCCAGGCCTGAGGCGCCCCAGCGCTTAGGCTTTGGGATGCCCAGGCCTGGGGCGCCCCAACCCTGTGGATTAGGGAGCCCCAGGCCTTGGGGCACCCAGCCCTTAGGCTTATGGAGCCCCAGGCCTGAGGCGTCCCAGCCCTTAGGCTTAGGGAGCCCCAGGCCTGGTACACCCCAGCCCTTAGGCGTAGGGAGCCCCTGGCATGGGGCGCCCCAGCCCTTAGGCTTTGGGAGCCCTAGGCCTGGGGTGCCCCAGCCCTTAGGGTTTGGGAGCCCCAGGCCTGGGGCGCCCCAGCCCTTAGTCTTACGGAGCCCCAGGCCTGGGGCGCCACAGCCCTTAGGCTTTGGGTGCCCCAGGTCTAGGGTGCCCCAGCCCTTTGGCTTAGGGAGCCCCAGACATGGGGCGCCCCAGCCCTTAGGCTTTGGGAGCCCCAGGCTGGGACGCCCCAGCCCATAGGTTTTGGGAGCCCCAGGCCTGGGATGCCAAGCCCTTAGGCTTTGGGAGCCCCAGGCCTGGGGCGCCCCAGCCCTTAGGCTTTGGGAGCCCCAGACATGGGGCGTCCCAGCCCTTAGGCTTTGGGAGTCCCAGACCTGGGCGCCCCAGCCCTTAGGTTTTGGGAGCCCCAGGCCTGGTACGCCCCAGCCCTTAGACTTAGGGAGCCCCTGGCCTGGGGCACCCGAGCCCTTTGGCTTTGGGAGCCACAGGCCTAGGGCGCCCAAGCCTTTCGGCATAGGGAGCCCCAGGCCTGGGGCGCCCCAACACTTAGGATTTGGGAGCCCCAGGCTGGGACGCACCAGCCCATAGGTTTTGGGAGCCCCAGGCCTGGGGCGCCCAGCCCTTATGCTTTAGGAGCCCCAGGCTTGGGGCACCCCAGCTATTAGGCTTTGGGAGCCACAGGCCTGGGGCCCCCCAGCCCTTAGGCTTAGGGAGCACCATATCTGGGGGGCCACAGCTCTTCGGCTTAGGGAGCCCCAGGCCTGGGGCGCCCAGCCCCTAGGCTTTAGGAGCCCCAGGCTTGGGGCGCCCCAGCTCTTAGGCTTTGGGAGCCACAGGCCTGGGGCCCCCCAGCCCTTAGGCTTAGGGAGCACCAGGCCTGGGGGGACACAGCTCTTCGGCTTAGGGATCCCCAGGCCTGGGGCGTCCCTGCCCTTAGCTTTGGAAGTCCTAGACCTGGGGGCCCCTGCCCTTAGGCTTAGGGAGCCCCTGGCCTGGGGCGCCCCAACCCTTAGGCTTTGGGAGCCCCACGCCTGGGGCGCCCCAGCCCTTAGGTTTTGTGAACCCTATACCTGGGGCATCCCTGCCCTTCGGCTTTGGGAGCCCAAGGCCTGGGGTGCCCCAGCCCTTAGGCTTAGGGAGCCCCAGACCGGGGTCTCCCCAGCCCTTAGGCTTTGGGAGCCCCAGCCCGGGGCGCCCCAGCGCTTAGGCTTTGGGAGGCCCCGGCCTGGGGCGCCCCATCCCTTAGGATTAGGGAGCCCCAGGCCTCGGGGCACCCAGTCCTTAGGCTTATGGAGCCCCAGGCCTGAGGCGTTCCAGCCCTTAGGCTTAGGGAGCCCCAGGCCAGGTACGCCCCAGCCTTAGGCGTAGGGAGCCCCTGGCATGGGGCGCCCCAGCCCTTAGGCTTTGGGAGTCCCAGGCCTGGGGTGCCCCCACCCTTAGATTTTGGGAGCCCCGGCCTGGGGCGCCCCCGCCCTTAGGTTTTGTGAGCCCTAGGCCTGGGGCGTCCCTGCCCTTAGGCTTTGGGAGCCCAAGGCCTGGGGTGCCCCAGCCCTTAGGCTTAGGGAGCCCCAGAACGGGGTCGCCTCAGCCCTTAGGCTTTGGGAGCCCCAGGCCCGGGGCGCCCCAGCGCTTAGGCTTTGGGATGCCCAGTCCTGGGGCGCCCCAGCCCTTTGGATTAGGGAGCCCCAGGCCTCGGGGCACCCAGCCCTTAGGCTTATGGAGCCCCAGGCCTGAGGCGTCCCAGCCCTTAGGCTTAGGGAGCCCCAGGCCTGGTACGCCCCAGCCCTTAGGCGTAGGGAGCCCCTGGAATGGGGCGCCCCAGCCCTTAGGATTTGGGAGCCCTAGGCCTGGGGTGCCCCAGCCCTTAGGCTTTGGGAGCCCCAGGCCTGGGGCCCTCAAGCCTTTAGGCTTTGGGACCCACAGGGCTGGGGCGCCCCAGCCCTTAGGTTTTGGGAGCCCCAGGCCTGGGGGGCCCCAGGCCTTAGGATTTGGGAGCCCCAAGCTGGGACGCCCCAGCCCTTAGGCTTTGGGAGCCCCAGGCTGGGACGCCCCAGCCCATAGGTTTTGGGAGCCCCAGGCCTGGGATGCCAAGCCCTTAGGCTTTGGGAGCCCCAGTCTGGGACGCCCCAGCCCATAGGTTTTGGGAGCCCCAGGCCTGGGGCGCCCAGCCCGTAGGATTTAGGAGCCCCAGGCTTTTGGCGCCCCAGCTCTTAGGCTTTGGGAGCCACAGGCCTGGGGCCCCCAGCCCTTAGGCTTAGGGAGCACAAGGCCTGGGGGGACACAGCTCTTCGGCTTAGGGAGCCCCAGGCCTGGGGCGTCCCTGCCCTTAGGCTTTGGGAGTCCTAGACCTGGGCGCCCCAGCCCTTAGGCTTTGGGAGTCCCAGGCCTGGTACGCCCCAGCCCGTAGGCTTATGGAGCCCCTAACCTGGGGCGCTCCAACCCTTAGGCTTTGGGAGCCCCACGCCTGGGACGCCCCAGCCCTTAGGTTTTGTAAGCCCTAGGCCTGGGGCGTCCCTGCCCTTAGGCTTTGGGAGCCCAAGGCCTGGGGTTCCCCAGCCCTTATGCTTAGGGAGCCCAAGAACGGGGTCGCCCCAGCCCTTAGACTTTGGGACCCCCAGGCCCGGGGCGCCCCAGGGCTTAGGCTTTGGGATGCCCAGGCCTTGGGCGTCCCAGCCCTTAGGATTAGGGAGCCCCAGGCCTAGGGGCACCCAGCCCTTAGGCTTATGGAGCCTCAGGCCTGAGGCGTCCCAGCCCTTAGGCTTAGGGAGCCCCAGGCCTGGTACGCCCCAGCCCTTAGGCGTAGGGAGCCCCTGGCATGGGGCGCCCCAGCCCTTAGGCTTTGGGAGCCCTAGGCCTGGGTTGCCCCAGCCCTTAGGCTTTGGGAGCCCCAGGCCTGGGGCGCCCAATCCTTTCGGCTTTGGGACCCACAGGGCTGGGGCGCCCCAGCCCTTAGGGTTTGGGATCCCCAGGCCTGGGGACCCCAGGCCTTAGGATTTGGGAGCCCCAGGCTGGGTCGCCCCAGCCCTTAGGCTTTGGGAGCCCCAGGCCTGGGGCGCCCCAGCCCTTAGGATTTGGGAGCCCCAGGCCTGGGGCGCTCCAGCTCTTAGGATTTGGGAGCCCCAGGCTGGGACGCCCCAGCCCATAGGTTTTGGGAGCCCCAGGCCTGGGACGCCAAGCCCTTAGGCTTTGGGAGCCCCAGGCCTGGGGCGCCCCAGCCCTTAGGCTTTGGGAGCCCCAGACATGGGGCGTCCCAGCAGTTAGGCTTTGGGAGTCCCAGACCTGAGCGCCCCAGCCCTTAGGCTTTGGGAGGCCCAGGCCTGGTACGCCCCAGCCTTTAAACTTAGGGAGCCCCTGGCCTGGGGCACCCCAGCCCTTTGGCTTTGGGAGCCACAGGCCTAGGGCGCCCTAGCCTTTCTGCTTTAGGAGCCCCAGGCTTGGGGCACCCCAGCTCTTAGGCTTTGGGAGCCACAGGCCTGGGGCCCCCCAGCCCTTAGGCTTAGGGAGCACCAGGCCTGGGGGGACACAGCTCTTCGGCTTAGGGAGCCCCAGGCCTGGGGCATCCCGTCCCTTAGGTTTGGGAGTCCTAGACCTGGGCGCCCGAGCCCTTAGGCTTTGGGAGCCCCAGGCCTGGTACGCCCCAGCCCTTAGGCTTAGAGAGCCCCTCGTCTGGGGCGCCCCAACCCTTAGGCTTTGGGAGCCCCACGTCTGAGGCGCTCCAGCCCGTAGGTTTTGTGAGCCCTAGGCCTGGGGCGTCCCTGCCCTTAGGCTTTGGGAGCCCAAGGCCTGGGGTGCCCCAGCCCTTAGGCTTAGGGAGCCCCAGACGGGGTCGCCCCAGATCTTAGGCTTTGGGAGCCGCAGGCCCGGGGCGCCCCAGCGCTTATGCTTTGGGAGGCCCAGGCCTGGAGCGACCCAGCCCTTAGGATTAGGGAGCCCCAGGCCTCGGGGAACCCAACCCTTAGGCTTATGGAGCCCCAGGCCTGAGGCGTCCCTGCCCTTAGGCTTTGGGAGGCCCAGGCCTGGGGCGCCCCAGCCCTTAGGATTAGGGAGCCCCAGGCCTCGGGGCACCCAGGCCTTAGGCTTATGGAGCCCCAGGCCTGAGGCGTCCCAGCCCTTAGGCTTAGTGAGCCCTAGGCCTGGTACGCCCCAGCCCTTAGGCGTAGGGAGCCACTGGCATGGGGCGCCCCAGCCCTTAGGCTTTGGGAGTCCCAGGCCTGGGGCGCCCCCGCCCTTAGACTTTGAGAGCCCCGGCCTGTTGCGTCCCCGCCCTTAGGCTTTGGGAGCCCTAGGACTGGGGTGCCCCAGCCCTTAGGCTTTGGGAACCCCAGGCTGGGGCGCCCAAGCCTTTAGGCTTTGGGACCCACAGGGCTGGGGAGCCCCAGCCCTTAGGGTTTGGGAGCCCCAGGCCTGGGGGGCCACAGCCCTTTGGCTTAGGGAGCCCCAGTCCTGGGGCGCCCCAGCCCTTAGGCTTTGGGAGCTTCTGGTCTGGGGCGCCACAGCCCTTTGTTTTAGGTAGCCCCAGGCCTAGGGCGCCCCAACCCTTAGGCTTTGGGTGCCCCAGGCCTGGGGTGCCCCAGCCCTTAGGCTTTGGGAGCTCCAGGCCTGTGGCGCCACAGCCATTAGGCTTTGGGAGCCTCAGGCCTGGGGGCACCCAGACCTTCGACTTTGGGTGCCCCAGGCCTGGGACGTCCCAGCCCTTAGGCTTAGGGAGCCCCAGGCCTGGGGCGCCCCAGTGCTTAGGCTTTGGGAGCCCCAGGCCTGGAGCCCCAGTCCTGGGGCACCCCAGCCCTTAGGCTTTGGGAGCCTCAGGCCTGGGGGCACACAGCCCTTCGACTTTGGGTGCCCCAGGCCTGGGGAGTCCCAGCCCTTAGTCTTAGGGAACCCCAGGCCTGGGGCTCCCCAGCCATTAGGCTTAGGGATCCCATACCCTGGGACGCCCCAGACCTTCGGCTTAGGGCACGACAGGACTAGGGTGCCCGAGCCCTTAGCCTTTGGGAGCCCCAGGCTTGGGGCACCCCAGCCCTTAGGCTTTGGGAGTCCCAGGCCTGGGGCGCCCCAGCCCTTAGGCTTTGGGAGCCCCAGGCCAGGTACGCCCCAGCCCTAAGGATAAGGGAGCCCCTGGCCTGGGGCGCACCAGCCCTTAGGCTTTGGGAGCCCCAGGCTTGGGGCACCCCTGCCCTTAGGCTTTGGGAGCCCCAGCCGGGGCGCCCCAGCCCTTTGACTTTGGGAGCCCCAGGCCTGGGGCGCCCAAGCGCTTAGGCTTTTGGAGCCCCACACCTGGGGCTCCACAGCCCTTAGGCTTAGGGAGCCTCAGGCCTGGGGGCACCCAGCCCTTCGACTTAGGGTGCCCCAGGTCTCGGGCGTCCCAGCCCTAAGCCTTACGGAGCCCCAGGCCTGGGGCTCCCCAGCCCTTAGGCTCTGGGATCCCATACCCTGGGATGCCCCAGCCCTTCGGCTTAGGGCACGACAGGACTAGGGCGTCCCAGCCCTTAGGCTTTGGGAGCCCCAGGATTGGGGCACCCCAGCCCTTAGGCTTTGGGAGTCCCCGGCCTGGGGCGCCCCAGCCTTTAGGCTTTGGGAGCCCCAGGCCAGGTACGCCCCAGCCCTTAGGATAAGGGAGCACCTGGCCTGGGGCGCCCCAGCCCTTAGGCTTAGTGAGCCCAATCCTGCGATGCCCCAGCCCTTAGGCTTGGGAGCCCCAGGCCGGTGCGCCCCAGCCCTTAGGCTTTAGGGGCCCCAGGCCTGGGGCGCCCCAGCCCTTAGGCTTTGGGAACCCCAGGCCTGGGGTGCTCCAGCCCTTACGCTTTGGGAGCCCCATGCCTGGGGCGCCACAGCCCTTAGGATTTGGGAGCCCCAGGCTGGGACGCCTCAGACCATAGGTTTTGGGAGCCCCAGGCCTATGGCGCCCAGCCCTTAGGTTTTGGGAGCCAGAGGCCTGGGGCGCCCCAGCCCTTAGGCTTAGGGAGCCCCAGTCCTGGGGGGACCCAGCTCTTTGGCTTAGGGAGCCCAGGCCTGGGGCGCCCCAGCCTTTAGGTTTTGGGTTTCCCAGACCTGGGGCGCCCCAACCATTAGGTTTTGGGAGCCCCAAGCCTGGAACGCCCCAGCCCTTAGGCTTAGGGAGCCCCAATCCTGGGTTGCCCCAGCCCTTAGGCTTTGGGAGCCCCAGGACGGGGACTCCCCAGCCCTTAGGCTTAGGGAGCCCAAGGCCTGCGACGCCCGATCCCTTAGGCTTTGGGAGCCCCAAGCCTCAAGCGCCCCAGCCCTTAGGCTTAGGGAGCCCCAGGTTGGGGCGCCATAGCCCTTTGGATTTGGGAGCCCAAGACTGAAGCGCCCCAGCCCTTAGGCTTAAGGAGCCCCAGGCTGTGGCGCCACAGCCCTTAGACTTTGGGAGCCCGAGGCCTGGGGCGCCCCAGCACTTAGGCTTTGGGAGCCCAAGCCTGGGGCGCCCCAGCCCTTAGGCTTTGGAAGCCCAAGCCTGGGGTGCACCAGCCCTTAGACTTTGGGAGCCCCAGGCCTGGGGCACCCCAGCCCTTAGGCTTTGGGAGCCCCAGGAATGAGGCACCCTAAACCTTTGGCTTTGGGAGCCCCAGGCCTGGGCTACGCAGCCCTTAGGCTTAGGGAGCCACAGGCCTGGGGCGCCCCAACCCTTAGACTTAGGGGGCCTCTGGCCTGGGGCACCACAGCACTTTGTCTTAGGGAGCCCCAGACCTGGGGCGCCCCAGCCCTTAGGTTTGGGAGCCCCAGGCCTGGTGCGCCCCAGCCCTTAGGCTGTGGGAGCTCCAGATCTGTGGCGCCCCAGCCCTGAGGATTTGGGAGCCCCAGGCCTGGGGGCACCCAGTCCTAAGGCAAAGGGAGCCCATGGCCTGTGACGCCCCAGCCCTTAGGGTTTGGGAGCCCCAGACTTGGGACGCCCCAGCCCTTAGTCTTACGGAGCCCCAGGCCTGGGCGCCACATCCCTTAGGCTTTGGGTGCCCCAGGGCTAGGGTGCCCCAGCCCCTCGGCTTAGGGAGCCCCAGCCCTGGGGCCCCCAAGCCCTTAGGTTTAGGGAGCCCCAGGCCTGGGGCGCCTCAGCCCTTAGGCTTTGGGAGCCCCAGCCGGGGCGCCACAGCCCAAAGGCTTTGGGAGCCCCAGGCCTGGGGCGCCCCAGCGCTTAGGATTTGGGAGCCCCACGCCTGGGGCGCCCCAGCCCTTAGCCTTAGGGGGCCCCAGGCCTGGGGGCACCCAGCCTTTCGGAGCTCCAGGCCTGGGGCTTCCCAGCCCTTAGGCATAGGGAGCCCCAGGCCTGGGGCGCCCCAGTCCTTAGGCTTAGGGAGTCCATGGCCTGAAACGCCCCAGCCATTTGGCTTAGGGCGCGACAGGCCTAGGGCGCCCCAGCCCTTAGGCTTTGGGAGCCCAAGGCCTGGGGCACCCCAGCCATTAGGCTTAGGGAGCTCAAGGCCTGCGACGCCCCAGCCCTTAGGCTTCGGGAGCCCAAGGCTTTCGACGCCCCAGCCCTTAGGCTTTGGGAGCACCAGGCCTGTGGCACCACAGCCCTTAGGTTTGGGGGTCCCAGGCCTGGTACGCTCCAGCCCTTAGGTTTAGGGAGCCCCTGGCCTGGGGCGTCCCAGCCCTTAGGCTTTGGGAGCCCCAGGCCTGGGGCGCCCCAGCCCTTAGGCTTTGGGAGCCCCAGGCCTGGGGCGCCCCAGCCCTTAGGCTTAGGGAGCCACATCGGGGCGCCCCAGCACTTAGGCTTTGGGAGCCCCAGGCCTGTGGCGCCCCAGTGCTTAGGCTTTGGGAGCCCCACGTCTGGGGCGCCCAGCCCTTAGGCTTAGGGAGCCCCAGGCCTGGGGGGACCCAGCTCTTCGGCTTAGGGAGCCCCAGGCCTGAGTCCTCCCTGCCCTTAGGCTTAGGGAGCCCATGGCCTGGGACGCCCCAGCCCTTCGGCTTAGGGCGCGACAGTCCTAGGGCGCCCCATCCCTTCGGCATAGGGAGCCCCAGGCCTGGTACACCCCATCCCTTAGGCTTAGGGAGCCCCAGGCCTGGCGCGCCCCAGTCCTTAGGCTTTGGGAGCCCAAACCTGGTGTCCCCAAGCCCTTAGGCTTTGGGAGGCTTAGGTCTACGGCGCCCCAGCCCTTAGACTGGGAGCCCTAGCCCTGGGGCACCCCAGGCCTTAGGCTTGGGAGCCCCAGCCCTGGGCGCCCCAGTACTTAGGCTTTGGAAGTCCTAGGCCTGGGGCGCCCCAGCCCTTAGGCTTAGGTAGCCCCAGCCCTGGGGCACCCCAGCTCTTAGGCTTTGGGAGGCCCAGGCAGGGGGCGCCCCAGCCCTTAGGCTTTGGGAGTCCCATGCCTGGGGCTCCCCAGTCCTTAGGCTTTGGGAGCCGTAGGCCTGGTATGCCCCAGCCCTTAGGCTTAGGGAGCCCCGGGACTGGGGCGCCCCATCCCTTAGGCTTTGGTAGCCCCAGGCCTGGGGCACCCCAGCCCTTAGGCTTTGGGAGCCCCAGGCCTGGGGCGCCCCCACACTTAGGCTTTGGGAGCCCCAGGCCAGGGGCGCCCCAGCCCTTAGGCTTAGGGAGCCTAAGGCTTGCGACGCCCCCCCTTAGGCTTTGGGAGCCCCAGGCCTGGGGCGCCCCAGCACTTAGGCTTACGGAGCCCCAGGCCTGGGGCGCCAAAGCCCTTCGACTTATGGAGTCCCAGGCCTGGGGCGCCCCAGCTCTTAGGCTTTGGGAGCCCCAGGCCTGGGGCGCCCAAGCGCTTAGGCTTTTGGAGCCCCACGCCTGGGGTGCCACAGCCCTTAGGCTTAGGGAGCCTCAGGCCTGGGGGCACCCAGCCTTTCGACTTAGGGTGCCCCAGGCCTGGGGCGTTCCAGCCCTTAGACTAAGGGAGCCCCAGGCTTGGGGCTCCCCAGTCCTTAGGCTTAGGGATCCCATACCCTGGGACGCCCCAGCCCTTCGGCTTAGGGCACGACAGGACTAGGGCGCCCCAGCCCTTAGGCTTTGGGAGCCCCAGACTTGGGGCACCCCAGCCTTTAGGCTTTGGGAGCTCCAGCCGGGGCGCCCCAGCCTTTACGCTTTGGGAGTCCCAGGCCTGGGGCGCTCCAGACCTTAGGCTTTGGGAGCCCCAGGCCAGGTACGCCCCAGCCCTTAGGATAAGGGAGCTCCTGGCCTCGGGCGCCCCAGCCCTTAGGCTTTGGGAGCCCCAGGCGGAGCGCCCCAGCCCTTAGACTTTGGAAGCCCCAGGTTGGGGCACCCAAGAGCTTAGGCTTTTGGAGCCCCACACCTGGGGCGCCCCAGCCCTTAGGCTTAGGGAGCCTCAGGCCTGGGGGCACCCAGTCCTTCGACTTAGGGTGCCCCAGGCCTGGGGCGTCCCAGCCCTTAGGCTTAGGGAGATTCTGGCCTGGGGCTCCCCAGCCCTTAGGCTTAGGGATCCCATACCCTGGGACGCCCAGCCCTTCGGCTTAGGGCACGACAGGACTAGGGTGCCCCAGCCCTTAGGCTTTGGGAGCCCCAGGCTTGGGGCACCCCAGCCATTAGGCTTTGGGTGTCCCAGGCCTGGGGCGCCCCAGCCCTTACGCTTTGGGAGCCCCATGCCTGGGGCGCCACAGCCCTTAGGATTTGGGGGCCCCAGGCTGGGACGCCTCTGCCCATAGGTTTTGGGAGCCCCAGTCCTGTGGCGCCCAGCCCTTAGGCTTTGGGAGCCACAGGCCTGGAGCGCCCCAGCCCTTAGGCTTAGGGAGCCCCAGGCCTGGGGTGACCCAGCTCTATGGCTTAGGGAGCCCCAGGCCTGGGGCGTTCCAGGCCTTAGGCTTAGGGAGCCCCAGGCCCGGGGCGCCCCAGCCGTTAGGTTTTGGGTTACCCATACCTGGGGCGCCCCAACCCTTAGGTTTTGGGAGCCCCAAGCCTGGATCGTCCCAGCCCTTAGGCTTAGGGAGCCCCTGGCCTGGGGCGCCCCAGCCCTTAGGCTTTGGGAGCCCCAATCCTGGGTTGCCCCAGCCCTTAGGCTTTGGGAGCCCCAGGCCGGGGACTCCCCAGCCCTTAGGCTTAGGGAGCCCAAGGCCTGCGACGCCCCAGCCCTTAGGCTTTGGGAGCCCCAAGCCTCAAGCGCCCCACCCCTTAGGCTTAGGGAGCCCCAGGTTGGGGCGCCATAGCCCTTAGGCTTTGGGAGTCCAAGCCTGGGGCGCAGAAGCCCTTAGGCGTTGGGAGCCCAAGCCTGAAGCGCCCCAGCCCTTAGGCTTAAGGAGCCCCAGGCTGTGGCGACACAGCCCTTAGGCTTTGGGCGCCCCAGGCCTAGGGCGACTGAGCCCTTAGGCTTTTGGAGCCCCTGGCCTGGGGCGCCCCAGCCCTTAGGCTTTGGGAGCCCCAGGACTGAGGCACCCTAAACCTTTGGCTTTGGGAGCCCCAGGCCTAGGGCTCCCCAGCCCTTAGGCTTTGGGAGCCACAGGCCTGGGGCGCCCCAACCCTTAGACTTAGGGGGCCTCTGGCCTGGGGCGCCACAGCCCTTTGTCTTAGGGAGCCCCAGACCTGGGGCGCCCTAGCCCTTAGGCTTTGTGAGCCCCAGGCCTGGGGCGACCCAGCCCTTAGGCTTTGGGTGCTCCAGGCCTCATGCGCCCCAGCCCTTAGGCTGTGTGAGCTCCAGGCCTGTGGCGCCCTAGCCCTGAGGCTTTGGGAGCCCCAGGATGGGGGCACCCAGCCCTAAGGCATAGGGAGCCCATGGCCTGTGACGCCCCAGCCCTTAGGCTTCGGGAGCCCAAGGCCTGCGATGCCCCAGCCCTTACGGTTTGGGAGCCCCAGGCCTGGGGCGCCCCAGCCCTTAGTCTTACGGAGCCCCAGGCCTGGGGCGCCACAGCCCTTAGGCTTTGGGTGCCCCAGGCCTAGGGTGCCCCAGTCCTTTGGCTTAGGGAGCCCCATCCCTGGGGCCCCCCAGCCCTTAGGTTTAGGGAGCCCCTAACCTGGGGCGCCTCAGCCCTTAGGCTTTGGGAGCCCCAGCCGGGGCGCCACAGCCCATAGGCTTTGGGAGTCCCAGGCCTTGGGTGCCCCAGCGCTTAGGCTTTGGGAGCCCCACGCCTGGGGCGCCCCAGCCCGTAGGCTTAGGGAGTCCATGGCCTGAAAAGCCCCAGCCATTTGGCTTAGGGCGCGACAGGCCTAGGGCGCCCCAGCCCTTAGGCTTTGGGAGCCCAAGGCCTGGGGCGCACCAGCCTTTAGGCTTAGGGAGCTCAAGGCCTGCGACGCCCCAGCCCTTAGGCTTCGGGAGCCCAAGGCCTGCGACGCCCCAGCCTTTTGGCTTTGGGAGCCCCAGGCCTGTGGCACCCCAGTCATTAGGTTTGGGAGTCTCAGGCCTGGTACGCCCCAGCCCTTAGGCTTTGGGAGCCCCCGGCCTGGGGCGCCCCAGCCCTTAGGCTTTGGGAGCCCCAGGCCTGGGGCGCCCCAGCCCTTAGGTTTTGGGAGCCCCAGGCCAGGGGCGCCCCAGCCCATTGGCTTCGGGAGCCCAAGGTCTGCGACGCCCCAGCCCTTCGGCTTAGGGAGCCCCAGGCCTGGGGCGCCCCAGCCCTTAGGTTTAGGGAGCCCCTGGGCTGGGGCGCCTCAGCCCTTAGGCTTTGGAGCCCCATCGGGGCGCCCCAGCCCTTAGGCTTTGGGAGCCCCAGGCCTGTGGCGCCCCAGCGCTTAGGCTTTGGGAGCCCCACGTCTGGGGCGCCCCAGCCCTTAAGCTTAGGGAGCCCCAGGCCTGGGGGGACCCAGCTCTTCGGATTAGGGAGCCCCAGGCCTGAGTCGTCCCTGCCCTTAGGTTTAGGGAGCCCATGGCATGGGACGCCCCAGCCCTTCGGCTTAGGGCTCGACAGTCCTAGGGCGCCCAGCCCTTCGGCATAGGGAGCCCCAGGCCTGGTACGCCCCATCCCTTAGGCTTAGGGAGCCCCAGGCCTGGCGCGCCTCAGCCCTTAGGCTTTGGGAGCCCAAGCCTGGGGCCCCCAAGCTCTTAGGCTTTGGGAGGCCCAGGTCTGCGGCGCCCCAGCCCTTAGACTGGGAGCCCTAGCCCTGGGGCACCCCAGCCGTTAGGCTTTGGGAGCCCAAGCCCTGGGCGCCCCAGCATTTAGGCTTTGGAAGTCCCAGACCTGGGGCGCCCTAGCCCTTAGGCTTTGTGAGCCCCAGGCCTGGGGCGACCCAGCCCTTAGGCTTTGGGTGCTCCAGGCCTCATGCGCCCCAGCCCTTAGGCTGTGGGAGCTCCAGGCCTGTGGCGCCCTAGCCCTGAGGCTTTGGGAGCCCCAGGATGGGGGCACCCAGCCCTAAGGCATAGGGAGCCCATGGCCTGTGACGCCCCAGCCCTTAGGCTTCGGGAGCCCAAGGCCTGCGATGCCCCAGCCCTTAGGGTTTGGGAGCCCCAGGCCTGGGGCGCCCCAGCCCTTAGTCTTACGGAGCCCCAGGCCTGGGGCGTCACAGCCCTTAGGCTTTGGGTGCCCCAGGTCTAGGGTGCCCCAGCCCTTTGGCTTAGGGAGCCCCATCCCTGGGGCCCCCCAGCCCTTAGGTTTAGGGAGCCCCTAACCTGGGGCGCCTCAGCCCTTAGGCTTTGGGAGCCCCAGCCGGGGCGCCACAGCCCATAGGCTTTGGGAGTCCCAGGCCTTGGGCGCCCCAGCGCTTAGGCTTTGGGAGCCCCACGCCTGGGGCGCCCCAGCCCGTAGGCTTAGGGAGTCCATGGCCTGAAACGCCCCAGCCATTTGGCTTAGGGCGCGACAGGCCTAGGGCGCCCCAGCCCTTAGGCTTTGGGAGCCCAAGGCCTGGGGCGCACCAGCCTTTAGGCTTAGGGAGCTCAAGGCCTGCGACGCCCCAGCCCTTAGGCTTCGGGAGCCCAAGGCCTGCGACGCCCCAGCCTTTTGGCTTTGGG
The DNA here is from genome assembly GCF_050624435.1 of Tenrec ecaudatus. NCBI lineage: Eukaryota > Metazoa > Chordata > Mammalia > Afrosoricida > Tenrecidae > Tenrec > Tenrec ecaudatus. The sequence goes on along the minus strand of NC_134535.1, from coordinate 140,609,146 downwards.
AGCCCCAGGCCTGTGGCACCCCAGTCATTAGGTTTGGGAGTCTCAGGCCTGGTACGCCCCAGCCCTTAGGCTTTGGGAGCCCCCGGCCTGGGGCGCCCCAGCCCTTAGGCTTTGGGAGCCCCAGGCCTGGGGCGCCCCAGCCCTTAGGCTTTGGGAGCCCCAGGCCTGGGGCGCCCCAGCCCTTAGGTTTTGGGAGCCCCAGGCCAGGGGCGCCCCAGCCCATTGGCTTCGGGAGCCCAAGGTCTGCGACGCCCCAGCCCTTCGGCTTAGGGAGCCCCAGGACTGGGGCGCCCCAGCCCTTAGGTTTAGGGAGCCCCTGGGCTGGGGCGCCTCAGCCCTTAGGCTTTGGAGCCCCATCGGGGCGCCCCAGCCCTTAGGCTTTGGGAGCCCCAGGCCTGTGGCGCCCCAGCGCTTAGGCTTTGGGAGCCCCACGTCTGGGGCGCCCCAGCCCTTAAGCTTAGGGAGCCCCAGGCCTGGGGGGACCCAGCTCTTCGGATTAGGGAGCCCCAGGCCTGAGTCGTCCCTGCCCTTAGGCTTAGGGAGCCCATGGCATGGGACGCCCCAGCCCTTCGGCTTAGGGCTCGACAGTCCTAGGGCGCCCAGCCCTTCGGCATAGGGATCCCCAGGCCTGGTACGCCCCATCCCTTAGGCTTAGGGAGCCCCAGGCCTGGCGCGCCTCAGCCCTTAGGCTTTGGGAGCCCAAGCCTGGGGCCCCCAAGCTCTTAGGCTTTGGGAGGCCCAGGTCTGCGGCGCCCCAGCCCTTAGACTGGGAGCCCTAGCCCTGGGACACCCCAGCCCTTAGGCTTTGGGAGCCCAAGCCCTGGGCGCCCCAGCATTTAGGCTTTGGAAGTCCCAGGCATGGGGTGCCCCAGCCCTTAGGCTTAGGTAGCCCCAGCCCTGGGGCACCCCAGCTCTTAGGCTTTCGGAGCCCCAGGCAGGGGGCGCCCCAACCCTTAGGTTTTGGGAGCCCCAGTCTAGGGGTGCCCCAGCCCATAGGCTTTGGAAGGCCCAGGTCTGCGGCGTCCCGGACCTTAGGCTTAGGGAGCCCCAGGCCTGGGGCGCCCTGCCCTTAGGCTTAGGAAGCCCCAGGCCTGGGGCGGCCCAACCCTTAGGCTTAGGGAGCCCCAGCCCTGGGCGCCCCAGCTCTTAGGCTTAGGGAGCCCCAGGCCTGGGGCGCCCCAGCCCTTGGGCTTTGGGAGCTCCAGACCTGGGGCACTCCAGCCTTTTGGCTTAGGGAGCCCCAGGACTGGGAAGCACCAGCCCTTAGGCTTTGGGAGCCCCAGGCCTGTGGCGCCCCAGCCCTTAGGCTTAGGGAGCCCAGGTCTTGGACGCCCCAGCCCTAGGCTTAGGGAGCCCCAGGTTGGGGCACTACAGCCTTTAGGCTTAAGCAGGCCCAGGTTTGGGGTTCCGCAGCCCTTAGGATTTGGGGGCTCCAACCCTGGGGCACCCCAGCCCTTAGGCTTAGGGAGCCCCACGCCTCGGGCGCCCCAGCCCTTAGGCTTAGGGAGATTCTGGCCTGGGGTGCCACAGCCCTTAGGATTTGGGAGCCCCAGGCCTGGGGCACCCAAGCCTTTAGGCTTTAGATGCCCCAGGCATGGGGCGCCCCAACCCTTAGGCTTTGGAGCTTCAGGCCTGTGGCGCCCCAGCCCTTAGGCTTTGGGAGCCCCAAGCCTGGGGGCACCCAGCCCTTAGGCTTAGGGAGCCCATGGCCTGGGACGCCCCAGCCCTTCGGCTTAGGGTTCGACAGGCCTAGGGCGCCCCAGCCCTTAGGCTTTGCGAGTCCCAGGCCTGGGACGCCCCAGCCCTTCCGCTTAAGGCGCGACAGGCCTAGTTTGCCCCAGTCCTTAGGCTTTGGGAGCCCCAGGCCAGGTACGCCCCAGCCCTTAGGATAAGGGAGCCCCTGGCCTGGGGTGACCCAGCCCTTAGGCTTTGGGAGCCCCAGGCTTGGGGCACCCTAGCCCTTAGGCTTTGGGAGCCCCAGCCGGGGCGCCCCACCCCTTAGACTTTGGGAGCCCCAGGCCTGGGGCGCCCGAGCGCTTAGGCTTTTGGAGCCCCACGCCTGGGGCGCCATAGCCCTTATGCTTAGGGAGCCTCAGGCCTGGGGGCACACAGCCCTTAGGCTTAGAGATCCCATACCCTGGGACGCCCCAGCCCTTCGGCTTAGGGCACGACAGGACTAGGGCGCCCCAGCCCTTAGGCTTTGGGAGCCCCAGGCTTGGGGCACCCCAGCCCTTAGGCTTTGGGAGTCCCAGGCCTGGGGCGCCCCAGCCCTTAGGCTTTGGGAGCCCCAGGCCAGGTACGCCCCAGCCCTTAGGATAAGGGATCCCCTGGCCTGGGGCGCCCAAGCCCTTAGGCTTAGGGAGCCCAATCCTGCGATGCCCCAGCCCTTAGGCTTGGGAGCCCCAGGCCGGTGCGCCCCAGCCCTTAGGCTTTAGGGGCCCCAGGCTTGGGGCGCCCTAGCCCTTAGGATTTGGGAACCCCAGGCCTGGGGCGCTCCAGCCCTTACGCTTTGGGAGTCCCATGCCTGGGGCACCACAGCCCTTAGGATTGGGGAGACCCAGGCTGGGACGCCTCAGCCCATAGGTTTTGGGAGCCCCAGGCCTGTGGCGCCAAGCCCTTAGGCTTTGGGAGCCACAAGCCTGGGGCGCCCCAGCCCTTAGGCTTAGGGAGCCCCAGGCCTGGGCGGACCCAGCTCTTCGGCTTAGGGAGCCCCAGGCCTGGGGCATCCCAGGCCTTAGGCTTAGGGAGCCCGAGGCCTGGGGCGCCCCAGCCGTTAGGTTTTGGGTTTCCCAGACCTGGGGCGCCCCAACCCTTAGGTTTTGGGAGCCTCAAGCCTGGAACGCCCCAGCCCTTAGGCTTAGGGAGCCCCTGGGCTGGGGCACCCCAGCCCTTAGGCTTTGGGAGCCCCAATCCTGGGTTGCCCCAGCCCATAGGCTTTGGGAGCCCCAGGCCGGGGACTCCCCAACCCTTAGGCTTAGGGAGCCCAAGGCCTGCGACGCCCCAGTCCTTAGGCTCTGAAAGCCCCAAGCCTCAAGCGCCCCAGCCCTTAGGCTTAGGGAACCCCAGGTTGGGGCGCCATAGCCCTTAGGCTTTGGGACTCCAAGCCTGAAGCGCCCCAGCCCATAGGCTTAAGGAGCCCCAGGCTGTGGTGCCCCAGCCCTTAGGCTTAGGGATCCCTGGCCTGGGGCGCCCCAGCCCTTAGGCTTTTGGAGCCCCTGGACGGGGCGCCCCAGCCCTTAGGATTTGGGAGCCCAAGCCTGGGGCGCACCAGCCCTTAGGCTTTGGGAGCCCAAGCCTGGGGAGTACCAGCCCTTAGACTTTGGGAGCCCCAGGCCTGGGGCGCCCCAGCCCTTAGGCTTTGGGAGCCCCAGGACTGAGGCACCCTAAACCTTTGTCTTTGGGAGCCCCAGGCCTAGGGCTCCCCAGCCCTTAGGCTTAGGGAGCCTCAGGCCTGGGGCGCCCCAACCCTTAGACTTAGGGGGCCTCTGGCCTGGGGCGCCACAGCCCTTTGTCTTAGGGAGCCCCAGACATGGGGCGCCCAGCCCTTAGGCTTTGGGAGCCCCAGCCCTTAGGCTGTGGGAGCTCTAGGCCTGTGGCGCCCCAGCCCTGAGGCTTTGGGAGCCCCAGGCCAGGGTGCACCCAGCCCTAAGGCATAGGGAGCCCATGGCCTGTGACGCCCCAGCCCTTAGGGTTCGGGAGCCCAAGGCCTGCGATGACCCAGCCCTTAGGGTTTGGGAGCCCCAGGCCTGGGGCGCCCCAGCCCTTAGTCTTACGGAGCCCCAGGCCTGGGGCCCCACAGCCCTTAGACTTAGGGGGCCTCTGGCCTGGGGGGCCACAGCCCTTTGTCTTAGGGAGCCCCAGACCTGGGGCACCACAGCCCTTAGGCTGTGGGAGCTTCAGGCCTGTGGCGCCCCAGCCCTTAGGCTTCGGGAGCCCAAGGCCTGCGATGCCCCAGCCCTTAGGCTTTGGGCGCCCCAGGCCTAGGGCGCCCCAGCCCTTCGGCTTAGGGAGCCCGAGGCCTGGGGCCCCCCAGCCCTTAGTTTTAGGGAGCCCCTGGCCTGGGGCGCCTCAGCCCTTAGTCTTTGGGAGCCCCAGCCGGGACGCCACAGCCCTTAGGCTTTGGAAGCCCCAGGCCTGGGGCACCCCAGGAATTAGGCTTTGGGAGCCCCACGCCTGGGGCGCCCCAGCCCTTAGGCTTAGGGAGCCCCAGGCCTGGGGGCACCCAACCTTTCGGAGCCCCAGGCCTGTGGCTTCCCAGCCCTTACGCATAGGGAGCCCCAGGCTTGGGGCGCCCCAGCCCTTAGGCTTAGGGAGTCCATGGCCTGAAATGCCTCAGCCATTTGGCTTAGGGCGCGACAGGCCTAGGGCGCCCCATCCCTTAGGCCTTTTGAGCCCCAGGAATGGGGCACCCCAGCCCTTAGGTTTTGGGAGCCCCAGGCCTGGGGCGACCGAGCCCTTAGGATTTGGGAGCCCCAGGCCTGGGGCGCCCCCGCCCTTAGGATTTGGGAGCCCAAGGCCTAGGGCGCCCCAGCCCTTAGGCTTAGGGAGCTCAAGGCCTGCGACGCCCCAGCCCTTAGGCTTCGGGAGCCCAAGGCCTGCGATCCCCCAGCCCTTAGGCTTTGGGAGCCCCAGGCCTGTGGCACCGCAGCCCTTAGGTTTGGGAGTCCCAGGCCTGGTATGCCCCAGCCCTTAGGTTTAGGGAGCACCTGGCCAGGGGAGCCCCAGCCCTTAGGCTTTGGGAGCCCCAGGCCTGGGGCGCCCCAGCCCTTAGGCTTTGGGAGCCCCAGGCCTGGGACGCCCCAGCCCTTAGGGTTTGGGAGCCCCAGGCCAGGGGCGCCCAAGCCCTTAGGCTTCGGAAGCCCAAGACCTGCGACGCCCCAGCCCTTAGGCTTTGGGGGCCCCAGGGCTGGGGTGCCCCATCCCTTAGGCTTACGGAGCCCCAGGCCTGGGTAGCCCCAGCCCTTAGGTTTTGGGAGCCCCAGGCCTGGGGCGCCCCAGCCCTTAGGCTTCGGGAGCCCAAGGCCTGCGACGCCCCAGCCCTTCGGCTTAGGGAACCCCAGGCCTGGGGCGCCTCAGCCCTTAGGTTTAGGGAGCTACTGGCCTGGGGCGCCTCAGCCCATAGGCTTTGGGAGCCCCATCGGGGTGCCCCAGCCCTTAGGCTTTGGGAGCCCCAGACCTGTGGCTTCCCAGCGCTTAGGCTTTGGGAGCCCCACGTCTGGGGCGCCCAGCCCTTAGGCTTAGGGAGCCCCAGGCCTGGGGGGACTCAGCTCTTCGGCTTAGGGAGCCCCATTCCTGAGTCGTCCCTGCCCTTAGGCTTAGGGAGCCCATGGCCTGGGACGCCCCAGCCCTTCGGCTTAGGGCGCGACAGTCCTAGGGCGCCCCAGACCTTCGGCATAGGGAGCCCCAGCCTGGTACGCCCCATCCCTTAGGCTTAGGGAGCCCCAGGCCTGGCGCGCCCCAGCCCTTAGGCTTTGGGAGCCCAAGCCTGGGGCCCCCAAGCCCTTAGGCATTGGGAGGCCCAGGTCTGCGGCGCCCCAGCCCTTAGACTGGGAGCCCTAGCCCTGGGGCACCCCAGCCCTTAGGCTTTGGGAGCCCAAGCTCTGGGAGCCGCAGCACTTAGTCTTTGGAAGTCCCAGGCCTGGGGCGCCCCAGCCCTTAGGCTTAGGGAGCCACAGGCCTGGGGCGCCCCAGCTCTTAGGCTTTGGGAGCCCCCGGCCTGGGGCGCCCCAGCCCTTAGGCTTTGGGAGCCCCAGGCCTGGGGCGCCCCAGCCCTTAGGTTTTGGGAGCCCCAGGCCAGTGGCGCCCCAGCCCTTTGGCTTCGGGAGCCCAAGGCCTGCGACGCCCCAGCCCTTCGGCTTAGGGAGCCCCAGGCCTGGGGCGCCCCAGCCCTTAGGTTTAGGGAGCCCCTGGCCTGGGGCGCCTCAGCCCTTAGGCTTTGGGAACCCCATCGGGGCGCCCCAGTCCTTAGGCTTTGGGAGCCCCAGGCCTGTGGCGCCCCAGCGCTTAGGCTTTGGGATCCCCACGTCTGGGGCGCCCCAGCCCTTAAGCTTAGGGAGCCCCAGGCCTGGGGGACCCAGCTCTTCGGATTAGGGAGCCCCAGGCCTGAGTCGTCCCTGCCCTTAGGTTTAGGGAGCCCATGGCCTGGGACGCCCCAGCCCTTCGGCTTAGGGCTCGACAGTCCTAGGGCGCCCCAGCCCTTCGGCATAGGGAGCCCCAGGCCTGGTACGCCCCATCCCTTAGGCTTAGGGAGCCCCAGGCCTGGCGCGCCTCAGCCCTTAGGCTTTGGGAGCCCAAGCCTGGGGCCCCCAAGCTCTTAGGCTTTGGGAGCCCAAGCCCTGGGGCACCCCAGCTCTTAGGCTTTGGGAGCTCCAGGCAGGGGGCGCCCCAGCCCTTAGGTTTTGGGAGCCCCAGTCTAGGGGTGCCCCAGCCCTTAGGTTTTGGAAGGCCCAGGTCTGCGGCGTCCCGGACCTTAGGCTTAGGGAGCCCCAGGCCTGGAGTTCCCTGCCCTTAGGCTTAGGAAGCCCCAGGCCTGGGGCGCCCCAGCCCTTGGGCTTTTGGAGCTCCAGACTTGGGGCACTCCAGCCTTTTGGCTTAGGGAGCCCCAGGACTGGGAAGCACCAGCCCTTAGGCTTTGGGAGCCCCAGGCCTGTGGCGCCCCAGCCCTTAGGCTTAGGGAGCCCAGGTCTTGGACGCCCCAGCCCTAGGCTTAGGGAGCCCCAGTTTGGGGCACTACAGCCTTTAGGCTTAAGCAGGCCCAGGTTTGGGGCGCCGCAGCCCTTAGGATTTGGGAGCTCCAACCCTGGGGCACCCCAGCCCTTAGGCTTAGGGAGCCCCACGCCTTGGGCGCCCCAGCCCTTAGGCTTAGGGAGATTCTGGCCTGGGGTGCCACAGCCCTTAGGATTTGGGAGCCCCAGGCCTGGGGCGCCCAAGCCTTTAGGCTTTAGGTGCCCCAGGCTTGGGGCGCCCCAACCCTTAGGCTTTGGAGCTTCAGGCCTGTGGCGCCCCAGAACTTAGGCTTTGGGAGCCCCAAGCCTGGGGGCACCCAGCCTTTAGGCTTAGGGAGCCCATGGCCTGGGACGCCCCAGCCCTTCGGCTTAGGGTTCGACAGGCCTAGGGCGCCCCAGTCCTTAGGCTTTGCGAGTCCCAGGCCTGGGACGCCCCAGCCCTTCCGCTTAAGGCGCGACAGGCCTAGGTTGCCCCAGCCCTTAGGTTTTGGGAGCCCCAGGCCTGTGGCACCCCAGCCCTTAGGTTTGGGTGTCACAGGCCTGGTACGCCCCAGCCCTTAGGTTTAGGGAGCCCCTGGCCTGGGGCGCCCCAGCCCTTAGGCTTTGGGAGCCCCAGGCCTGGGGCGCCCCAGTCCTTAGGCTGGGAGCCCCAGGCCTGGGGCTCCCCAGCCCTTAGGCTTGGGAGCCCCAGGCCAGGGGCGCCCCAGCCCTTAGGCTTCGGAAGCCCAAGACCTGCTTCGCCCCAGCCCTTAGGCGTGGGGGCCCCAGGGCTGGGGTGCCCCATCGCTTAGGCTTACGGAGCCACAGGCCTGGGGCGCCCCAGCCCTTAGGCTTTGGGAGCCCAAGGCCTGCGACGCCTCAGCCTTTCTGCTTAGGGAGCCCCAGGCCTGGGCGGCCCCAGCCCTTACGCTTTGGGAGCCCCAAACCAGGGGCGCCCCAGCCCTTAGGCTTCGGGAGCCCAAGGCCTGCGACGCCCCAGCCCTTCGGCTTAGGGAGCCCTAGGCCTGGGGCGCCTCTGCCCTTAGGCTTTGGGAGCCCCAGGCCTGGGGGGCCCCAACCCTTAGGCTTAGGGAGCCCCAGTCCCGGGGCGCCCCAGCCCTTAGGCTTAGGGAGCCTTTGGCCTGGGGCGCCACAGCCCTTTGTTTTAGGGAGGCCCAGGCCTAGGGCGCCCCAACCCTTAGGCGTTGGGAGCTCCAGGCCTGGGGCGCCCCAACCCTTAGGCTTTGGGTGCCCCAGGCCTGGGGTGCCCCAGCCCTTAGGCTTTGGGAGCTCCAGGCCTGTGGCGCCACAGCCATTAGGCTTTGGGAGCCCCAGGCCTGGGGCGCCCCCGCCCTTAGGTTTAGGGATCCCCTGGCCTGCGGTGCCCCAGCCCTTAGGCTTTGGGAGCCCCAGGCCTGGGGCGCCCCAGTGCTTAGGCTTTGGGAGCCCAAGGCCTGGAGCCCCAGTCCTGGGGCACCCCAGCCCTTAGGCTTTGGGAGTCCCAGGACTGGGGCGTCCCCGCCCTTAGGTTTAGGGAGCCCCGGCCTTCGGAACCCCAGCCCGTAGGCTTTGGGAGCCGTAGGCCTGGTATGCCCCAGCCCTTAGACTTAGGGAGCCCCTGGACTGGGGCGCCCCAGCCCTTAGGCTTAGGGAGCCTAAGGCCTGCGACGCACCCCCTTAGGCTTTGGAAGCCCCAGGCCGGGGGCGCCCCAGCACTTAGGCTTACGGAGACCCAGGCCTGGGGCGCCAAAGTCCTTAGGCTTTGGGCGCCCCTGGCCTAGGGCGCCCCAGTACTTCGGCTTAGGGAGCCCCAGGCCTGGGGCGCCCTAGCCCTCAGGCTTTGGGAGCCCCAGACGGGGCGCCCCAGCCCTTAGACTTTGGGAGCCCCACGCCTGGGGCGCCACAGCCCTTAGGCTTAGGGAGCCTCAGGCCTGGGGGCACCCAGCCCTTCGACTTAGCGTGCCCCAGGCCTGGGGCGTCCCAGCCCTTAGGCTTAGGGAGCCCCAGGCCTGGGGCTCCCCAGCCCTTAGGCTTAGGGATCCCATACTCTGGGACGCCCCAGCCATTTGGCTTAGCGCACGACAGGACTAGGGCGCCCCAGCCCTTAGGCTTTGGGAGCCCCAGACTTGGGGCACCCCAGCCCTTAGGCTTTGGGAGTCCCAGGCCTGGGGCGCCCCAGCCCTTAGGCTTTGGGAGCCCCAGGCCAGGTACGCCCCAGCACTTAGGATAAGGGAGCCCCTGGCCTGGGGTGCCCCAGCCTTTAGGCTTTGGGAGCCCCAGGCTTGGGGCACCCCAGCCCTTAGGCTTTGGGGGCCCCAGTTGGGGCGCCCCAGCCCTTAGACTTTGGGAACACAAGGCCTGGGGCGCCCAAGCGCTTAGGCTTTTGGAGCCCCACGCCTGGGGCGCCACAGCCCTTAGGCTTAGGGAGCCTCAGGCCTGGGGGCACACAGCCCTTCGACTTAGGGTGATCCAGGCCTGGGGCGTCCCAGCCCTTAGGCTTAGGGCACGACAGGACTAGGGCGCCCCAGCCCTTCGGCTTTGGGAGCCCCAGGCTTGGGGCACCCCAGCCCTTAGGCTTTGGGAGTCCCAGGCCTGGGGCGCCCCAGCCCTAAGACTTTGGGAGCCCCTGGCCAGGTACGCCCCAGCCCTTAGGATAAGGGATCCCCTGGCCTGGGGCGCCCCAACCCTTAGGCTTAGGGAGCCCAATCCTGCGATGCCCCAGCCCTTAGGCTTTGGGGCCCCAGGCCGGGGACTCCCCAGCCCTTAGGCTTAGGGAGCCCAAGGCCTGCGACGCCCCAGCCCTTAGGCCCTGAAAGCCCCAAGCCTCAAGAGCCCCAGCCCTTAGGCTTTGGGAGCCCCAATCCTGGGTTGCCCCAGCCCTTAGGCTTTGGGGGCCCCAGGCCGGGGACTCCCCAGCCCTTAGGCTTAGGGAGCCCAAGGCCTGCGACGCCCCAGCCCTTAGGCTCTGAAAGCCCCAAGGCTCAAGAGCCCCAGCCCTTAGGCTTAGGGAACCCCAGGTTGGGGCGCCATAACCCTTAGGCTTTGGGAGTCCAAGCTTGGGGCGCACAAGCCCTTAGGCTTTGGGAGTCCAAGCCTGAAGCGCCCCAGCCCATAGGCTTAAGGAGCCCAAGGCTGTGGCGCCACAGCCCTTAGGCTTTTGGCGCCCCAGGCCTAGGGCGCCCGAGCCCTTCGGCATAGGGAGTACCAGGCCTGGGGTGCCCCAGCCCTTAGGCTTAGGGATCCCTGGCCTGGGGCGCCCCAGCCCTTAGGCTTTTGGAGCCCCTGGCCGGGGCGCCCCAGCCCTTAGGCTTTGGGAGCCCAAGCCTGGGGCGCACCAGCCCTTAGGCTTTGGGAGCCCAAGCCTGGGGCGCCCCAGCCCTTAGGCTTTGGGAGCCCCAGGCCTGGGGCGCCCCAGCCCTTAGGCTTTGGGAGCCCCAGGACTGAGGCACCCTAAACCTTTGTCTTTCGGAGCCCCAGGCCTAGGGCTCCCCAGCCCTTAGGCTTAGGGAGCCACAGGCCTGGGGCACCCCAACCCTTAGACTTAGGGGGCCTCTGGCCTGGGGCGCCACAGCCCTTTGTCTTAGGGAGCCCCAGACATGGGGCGCCCAGCCCTTAGGCTTTGGGAGCCCCAGGCCTGGGGAGCCCCAGCCCTTAGGCTGTGGGAGCTCCAGGCCTGTGGCGCCCCAGCCCTGAGGCTTTGGGAGCCCCAGGCCAGGGTGCACCCAGCCCTAAGGCATAGGGAGCCCATGGCCTGTGACGCCCCAGCCCTTAGGGTTCGGGAGCCCAAGGCCTGCGATGCCCCAGCCCTTAGGGTTTGGGAGCCCCAGGCCTGGGGCGCCCCAGCCCTTAGTTTACGGAGCCCCAGGCCTGGGGCCCCACAGCCCTTAGACTTAGGGGGCCTCTGGCCTGGGGCGCCACAGCCCTTTGTCTTAGGGAGCCCCAGACCTGGGGCACCACAGCCCTTAGGCTTTGGGAGCCCTAGGCCTTTGGCGCCCCAGCCCTTAGGCTTTGGGTGCCCCAGGCCTGGGGCGCCCCAGCCCTTAGGCTGTGGGAGCTCCAGGCCTGTGGCGCCCCAGCCCTTAGGCCTTTGGAGCCCCAGGAATGGGGCACCCCAGCCCTTAGGTTTTGGGAGCCCCAGGCCTGGGGCGACCCAGCCCTTAGGATTTGGGAGCCCTAGGCCTGGGGCGCCCCCGCCCTTAGGATTTGGGAGCCCAAGGCCTGGGGCGCCCCAGCCCTTAGGCTTAGCGAGCTCAAGGCCTGCGACGCCCAGCCCTTAGGCTTCGGGAGCCCAAGGCCTGCGACGTCCCAGCCCTTAGGCTTTGGGAGCCCCAGGTCTGTGGCACCCCAGCCCTTAGGTTTGGGAGTCCCAGGCCTGGTACGCCCCAGCCCTTAGGTTTAGGGAGCACCTGGCCTGGGGAGCCCCAGCCCTTAGGCTTTGGGAGCCCCAGGCCTGGGGCGCCCCAGCCCTTAGGCTTTGGGAGCCCCAGGCCTGGGACGCCCCAGCCCTTAGGGTTTGGGAGCCTCAGGCCAGGGGCGCCCAAGCCCTTAGGCTTCGGAAGCCCAAGACCTGCGACGCCCCAGCCCTTAGGCTTTGGGGGCCCCAGGGCTGGGGCGCCCCATCCCTTAGGCTTCCGGAGCCCCAGGCCTGGGGCACACCAGCCCTTAGGTTTTGGGAGCCCCAGGCCAGGGGCGCCCCAGACCTTAGGCTTCGGGAGCCCAAGGCCTGCGACGCCCCAGCCCTTCGGCTTAGGGAGCCCCAGGCCTGGGGCGCCCCAGCCCTTAGGTTTAGGGAGCTCCTGGCCTGGGGCGCCTCAGCCCGTAGGCTTTGGGAGCCCCATCGGGGTGCCCCAGCCCTTAGGCTTTGGGAGCCCCAGGCCTGTGGCGTCCCAGCGCTTAGGCTTTGGGAGCCCCACGTCTGGGGCGCCCAGCCCTTAGGCTTTGGGAGCCCCAGGCCTGGGGGTACCCAGCTCTTCGGCTTAGGGAGCCCCAGGCCTGAGTCGTCCCTGCCCTTAGGCTTAGGGAGCCCATGGCCTGGGACGCCCCAGCCCTTCAGCTTAGGGCGCGACAGTCCTAGGGCGCCCAAGCCCTTCGGCATAGGGAGCCCCAGGCCTGGTACGCCCCATCCCTTAGGCTTAGGGAGCCCCAGGCCTGGCACACCCCAGCCCTTAGGCTTTGGGAGCCCAAGCCTGGGGCCCCCAAGCCCTTAGGCATTGGGAGGCCCATGTCTGCGGCACCCCAGCCCTTAGACTGGAAGCCCTAGCCCTGGGGCACCCCAGCCCTTAGGCTTTGGGAGCCCAAGCCCTGGGCGCCCCAGCACTTAGTCTTTGGAAGTCCCAGGCCTGGGGCGCCCCAGCCCTTAGGCTGTGGGAGCTCCAGGCCAGTGGCGCCCCAGCCCTTAGGCTTTGGGTGTCCCAGGCCTGGGGCGCCCAGCCCTTAGGCTGTGGGAGCTCCAGGCCTGTGGCGCCCAAGCCCTGAAGCTTTGGGAGCCGCAGGCCTGGGGGCACCAAGCCCTAAGGCATAGGGAGCCCATGGCCTATGACGCCCCAGCCCTTAGGCTTCGGGAGCCCAAGGCCTGCGATGCCCCAGCCCTTAGGGTTTGGGAGCCCCAGGCCTGGGGCGCCCCAGCCCTTAGTCTTACGGAGCCCCAGGCCTGGGGCGCCACAGCCCTTAGGCTTTGGGTGCCCCAGGCTTAGGGTGCCCCAGCCCTTCGGCTTAGGGAGCCCCTGGCCTGGGGCGCCTCAGCCCTTAGGCTTTGGGAGCCCCAGCTGGGGCGCCACAGCCCATAGGATTTGGGAGCCCCAGGCCTGGGGCGCCCCAGCGCTTAGGCTTTGGGAGCCCCACGCCTGGGGCGCCCCAGCCCTTAGGCTTAGGGGGCCGGAGGCCTGGGGGCACCCAGCCTTTCGGAGCCCCAGGCCTGGGGCTTCCCAGCCCTTAGGCATAGGGAGCCCCAGGCCTGGGGCGCCCCAGCCCTTAGGCTTAGGGAGTCCATGGCCTGAAACCCCCCAGCCATTTGGCTTAGGGCACGACAGGCCTAGGGCGCCCTAGCCATTAGGCTTTGGAAGCCCCAGGAATGGGGCACCCCAGCCCTTAGGTTTTGGGAGCCCCAGGCCTGGGGTGCCCCAGCCTTTAGGCTGTGGGAGCTCCAGGCCAGTGGCGCCCCAGCCCTTAGGTTTTTGGGTGCCCCAGGCCTGGGGCGCCCAGCCTTTAGGCTGTGGGAGCTCCAGGCCAGTGGCGCCCCAGCCCTTAGGTTTTTGGGTGCCCCAGGCCTGGGGCGCCCAGCCCTTAGGCTGTGGGAGCTCCAGGCCTGTGGTGCCCCAGCCCTGAAGCTTTGGGAGCCCCAGGTCTGGGGGCACCCAGCCCTAAGGCATAGGGAGTCCATGGCCTGTGACGCCCCAGCCCTTAGGCTTCGGGAGCCCAAGGCCTGCGATGCTCCAGCCCTAAGGGTTTGGGAGCCCCAGGCCTGGGGCGCCCCAGCCCTTAGTCTTACGGAGCCCCAGGCCTGGGGCGCCACAGCCCTTAGGCTTTTGGTGCCTCAGGCTTAGGGTGCCCCAGCCCTTCGGCTTAGGGAGCCCCAGCACTGGGGCCCCCCAGCCCTTAGGTTTAGGGAGCCCCTGGCCTGGGGCGCCTCAGCCCTTAGGCTTTGGGAGCCCCAGCTGGGGCGCCACAGCCCATCGGATTTGGGAGCCCCAGGCCGGGGCGCCCCAGCGCTTAGGCTTTGGGAGCCCCACTGCTGGGGCACCCCAGCCCTTAGGCTTAGGGGGCCGGAGGCCTGTGGACACCCAGCCTTTCGGAGCCCCAGGCCTGGGGCTTCCCAGCCCTTAGGCTTAGGGATCCCTGGCCTGGGGCGCCCCAGCCCTTAGGCTTTTGGAGCCCCTGGCCGGGGCGCCCCAGCCCTTAGGCTTTGGGAGCCCAAGCCTGGGGCGCACCAGCCCTTAGGCTTTGGGAGCCCAAGCCTGGGGCGCCCCAGCCCTTAGGCTTTGGGAGCCCCAGGCCTGGGGCGCCCCAGCCCTTAGGCTTTGGGAGCCCCAGGACTGAGGCACCCTAAACCTTTGTCTTTGGGAGCCCCAGGCCTAGGGCTCCCCAGCCCTTAGGCTTAGGGAGCCACAGGCCTGGGGCACCCCAACCCTTAGATTTAGGGGGCCTCTGGCCTGGGGCGCCACAGCCCTTTGTCTTAGGGAGCCCCAGACATGGGGCGCCCAGCCCTTAGGCTTTGGGAGCCCCAGGCCTGGGGAGCCCCAGCCCTTAGGCTGTGGGAGCTCCAGGCCTGTGGCGCCCCAGCCCTGAGGCTTTGGGAGCCCCAGGCCAGGGTGCACCCAGCCCTAAGGCATAGGGAGCCCATGGCCTGTGACGCCCCAGCCCTTAGGGTTCGGGAGCCCAAGGCCTGCGATGCCCCAGCCCTTAGGGTTTGGGAGCCCCAGGCCTGGGGCGCCCCAGCCCTTAGTTTACGGAGCCCCAGGCCTGGGGCCCCACAGCCCTTAGACTTAGGGGGCCTCTGGCCTGGGGCGCCACAGCCCTTTGTCTTAGGGAGCCCCAGACCTGGGGCACCACAGCCCTTAGGCTTTGGGAGCCCTAGGCCTTTGGCGCCCCAGCCCTTAGGCTTTGGGTGCCCCAGGCCTGGGGCGCCCCAGCCCTTAGGCTGTGGGAGCTCCAGGCCTGTGGCGCCCCAGCCCTTAGGCCTTTGGAGCCCCAGGAATGGGGCACCCCAGCCCTTAGGTTTTGGGAGCCCCAGGCCTGGGGCGACCCAGCCCTTAGGATTTGGGAGCCCTAGGCCTGGGGCGCCCCCGCCCTTAGGATTTGGGAGCCCAAGGCCTGGGGCGCCCCAGCCCTTAGGCTTAGCGAGCTCAAGGCCTGCGACGCCCAGCCCTTAGGCTTCGGGAGCCCAAGGCCTGCGACGTCCCAGCCCTTAGGCTTTGGGAGCCCCAGGTCTGTGGCACCCCAGCCCTTAGGTTTGGGAGTCCCAGGCCTGGTAAGCCCCAGCCCTTAGGTTTAGGGAGCACCTGGCCTGGGGAGCCCCAGCCCTTAGGCTTTGGGAGCCCCAGGCCTGGGGCGCCCCAGCCCTTAGGCTTTGGGAGCCCCAGGCCTGGGACGCCCCAGCCCTTAGGGTTTGGGAGCCTCAGGCCAGGGGCTCCCAAGCCCTTAGGCTTCGGAAGCCCAAGACCTGCGACGCCCCACCCCTTAGGCTTTGGGGGCCCCAGGGCTGGGGCGCCCCATCCCTTAGGCTTCCGGAGCCCCAGGCCTGGGGCACACCAGCCCTTAGGTTTTGGGAGCCCCAGGCCAGGGGCGCCCCAGACCTTAGGCTTCTGGAGCCCAAGGCCTGCGACGCCCCAGCCCTTCGGCTTAGGGAGCCCCAGGCCTGGGGCGCCCCAGCCCTTAGGTTTAGGGAGCTCCTGGCCTGGGGCGCCTCAGCCCGTAGGCTTTGGGAGCCCCATCGGGGTGCCCCAGCCCTTAGGCTTTGGGAGCCCCAGGCCTGTGGCGTCCCAGCGCTTAGGCTTTGGGAGCCCCACGTCTGGGGCGCCCAGCCCTTAGGCTTTGGGAGCCCCAGGCCAGGGGGTACCCAGCTCTTCGGCTTAGGGAGCCCCAGGCCTGAGTCGTCCCTGCCCTTAGGCTTAGGGAGCCCATGGCCTGGGACGCCCCAGCCCTTCAGCTTAGGGCGCGACAGTCCTAGGGCGCCCAAGCCCTTCGGCATAGGGAGCCCCAGGCCTGGTACGCCCCATCCCTTAGGCTTAGGGAGCCCCAGGCCTGGCACACCCCAGCCCTTAGGCTTTGGGAGCCCAAGCCTGGGGCCCCCAAGCCCTTAGGCATTGGGAGGCCCATGTCTGCGGCACCCCAGCCCTTAGACTGGAAGCCCTAGCCCTGGGGCACCCCAGCCCTTAGGCTTTGGGAGCCCAAGCCCTGGGCGCCCCAGCACTTAGTCTTTGGAAGTCCCAGGCCTGGGGCGCCCCAGCCCTTAGGCTGTGGGAGCTCCAGGCCAGTGGCGCCCCAGCCCTTAGGCTTTGGGTGTCCCAGGCCTGGGGCGCCCAGCCCTTAGGCTGTGGGAGCTCCAGGCCTGTGGCGCCCAAGCCCTGAAGCTTTGGGAGCCGCAGGCCTGGGGGCACCAAGCCCTAAGGCATAGGGAGCCCATGGCCTATGACGCCCCAGCCCTTAGACTTCGGGAGCCCAAGGCCTGCGATGCCCCAGCCCTTAGGGTTTGGGAGCCCCAGGCCTGGGGCGCCCCAGCCCTTAGTCTTACAGAGCCCCAGGCCTGGGGCGCCACAGCCCTTAGGCTTTGGGTGCCCCAGGCTTAGGGTGCCCCAGCCCTTCGGCTTAGGGAGCCCCTGGCCTGGGGCGCCTCAGCCCTTAGGCTTTGGGAGCCCCAGCTGGGGCGCCACAGCCCATAGGATTTGGGAGCCCCAGGCCTGGGGCGCCCCAGCGCTTAGGCTTTGGGAGCCCCACGCCTGGGGCGCCCCAGCCCTTAGGCTTAGGGGGCCGGAGGCCTGGGGGCACCCAGCCTTTCGGAGCCCCAGGCCTGGGGCTTCCCAGCCCTTAGGCATAGGGAGCCCCAGGCCTGGGGCGCCCCAGCCCTTAGGCTTAGGGAGTCCATGGCCTGAAACCCCCCAGCCATTTGGCTTAGGGCACGACAGGCCTAGGGCGCCCTAGCCATTAGGCTTTGGAAGCCCCAGGAATGGGGCACCCCAGCCCTTAGATTTTGGGAGCCCCAGGCCTGGGGTGCCCCAGCCTTTAGGCTGTGGGAGCTCCAGGCCAGTGGCGCCCCAGCCCTTAGGTTTTTGGGTGCCCCAGGCCTGGGGCGCCCAGCCTTTAGGCTGTGGGAGCTCCAGGCCAGTGGCGCCCCAGCCCTTAGGTTTTTGGGTGCCCCAGGCCTGGGGCGCCCAGCCCTTAGGCTGTGGGAGCTCCAGGCCTGTGGTGCCCCAGCCCTGAAGCTTTGGGAGCCCCAGGTCTGGGGGCACCCAGCCCTAAGGCATAGGGAGTCCATGGCCTGTGACGCCCCAGCCCTTAGGCTTCGGGAGCCCAAGGCCTGCGATGCTCCAGCCCTAAGGGTTTGGGAGCCCCAGGCCTGGGGCGCCCCAGCCCTTAGTCTTACGGAGCCCCAGGCCTGGGGCGCCACAGCCCTTAGGCTTTTGGTGCCTCAGGCTTAGGGTGCCCCAGCCCTTCGGCTTAGGGAGCCCCAGCACTGGGGCCCCCCAGCCCTTAGGTTTAGGGAGCCCCTGGCCTGGGGCGCCTCAGCCCTTAGGCTTTGGGAGCCCCAGCTGGGGCGCCACAGCCCATCGGATTTGGGAGCCCCAGGCCGGGGCGCCCCAGCGCTTAGGCTTTGGGAGCCCCACTGCTGGGGCACCCCAGCCCTTAGGCTTAGGGGGCCGGAGGCCTGTGGACACCCAGCCTTTCGGAGCCCCAGGCCTGGGGCTTCCCAGCCCTTAGGCATAGGGAGCCCCAGGCCTGGGGCGCCCCAGCCCTTAGGCTTAGGGAGTCCATGGCCTGAAACGCCCCAGCAATTTGGCTTAGGGCGCGACAGGCCTAGGGCGCCCCAGCCATTAGGCTTTGGGAGCCCCAGGAATGGGGCACCCCAGCCCTTAGGTTTTGGGAGCCCCAGGCCTGGGGCGCCCCCGCCCTTAGGCTTTGGGAGCCCCAGGCCTGGGGTGCCCCCGCCCTTAGGATTTGGGAGCCCAAGGCCTGGGGCGCTCCAGCCCTTAGGCTTAGGGAGCTCAAGGCCTGCGACGCCCCAGCCCGTAGGCTTCGGGAGCCCAAGGCCTGCGACGCCCCAGCCCTTAGGCTTTGGGAGCCCCAGGCCCCTGGCACCCCAGCCCTTAGGTTTGGGAGTCCCAGGCATGGTATGCCCCAGCCCTTAGGTTTAGGGAGCCCCAGGCCTGTGGCGCCCCAGCCCTTAGGTTTTGGGAGCCCCAGGCCAGGGGATCCCCAGCCCTTAGGCTTCGGGAGCACAAGGCCTGCGACGCCCCAGCCCTTCGGCTTAGGAGCCCCAGGCCTGAGTCGTCCCTGCCCTTAGGCTTAGGGAGCCCATGGCCTGGGACGCCCCAGCCCTTTGGCTTAGGGCTCGACAGTCCTAGGGCGCCACAGCCCTTCGGCATAGGGAGCCCCAGGCCTGGAACGCCCCATCCCTTAGGCTTAGGGAGCCCCAGGCCTTGCGCGCCTCAGCCCTTAGGCTTTGGGAGCCCAAGCCTAGGGCCCCCAAGCCCTTAGGCTTTGGGAGGCCCAGGTCTGCGGCGCCCCAGCCCTTAGACTGGGAGCCCTAGCCCTGGGGCACCCCAGCCCTTAGGCTTTGGGAGCGCAAGCCCTGGGCGCCCCTTCACTTAGGCTTTGGAAGTCCCAGGCCTGGGGCGCCCCAGCCCTTAGGCTTAGGTAGCCCCAGCCCTGGAAAACCCCAGCTCTTAGATTTTGGGAGCCCCAGGCAGGGGGCGCCCCAGCCCTTAGGCTTTGGGAGCCCCAGTCTAGGGGTGCCCCAGCCCTTAGGCTTTGGAAGGCCCAGGTCTGCGGCGCCCCGGCCCTTAGGCTTAGGGAGCCCCAGGCCTGGGTGCCCTGCCCTTAGGCTTAGGAAGCCCCAGGCCTGGGGCGCCCCAGACCTTAGGCTTTGGGAGCCCCATGCCTGGGGCGCCCCAGCGCTTAGGCTTTGGGAGCCCCACGCCTGGGGGGACCCAGCCCTTAGGCTTAGGGGGCCGGAGGCCTGGGGGCACCCAGCCTTTCGGAGCCCCAGGCCTGGGGCTTCCCAGCACTTAGGCATAGGGAGCCCTAGGCCTGGGGCGCCCCAGCCCTTAGCCTTAGGGAGTCCATGGCCTGAAACGCCCCAGCCATTTGGCTTAGGGCGCGACAGGCCTAGGGCGCCCCAGCCATTAGGCTTTGAGAGCCCCAGGAATGGGGCACCTCAGCCCTTAGGTTTTGGGAGCCCCAGGCCTGGGGCGCCCCAGCCCTTAGGCTGTGGGAGCTCCAGGCCAGTGGCGCCCCAGCCATTAGGCTTTGGGTGCCCTAGGCTTGGGGCGCCCAGCCCTTAGGCTGTGGGAGCTCCAGGCCTGTGGCGCCCCAGCCCTGAGGCTTCGGGAGCCCCAGGCCTGGGGGCACCCAGCCCTAAGACATAGGGAGTCCATGGCCTGTGATGCCCAGCCCTTAGGCTTCGGGAGCCCAAGGCCTGCGATGCCCCAGCCCTTAGGGTTTGGGAGCCCCAGGCCTGGGGCCCCCCAGCCCTTAGTCTTACGGAGCCCCAGGCCTGGGGCGCCACAGCCCTTAGGCTTTGGGTTCCCCAGGCTTAGGGTGCCCCAGCCCTTCGGCTTAGGGAACCCCAGCACTGGGGCCCCCCAGCCCTTAGGTTTAGGGAGCCCCTGGCCTGGGGCGCCTCAGCCCTTAGGCTTTGGGAGCCCCAGCTGGGGCGCCACAGCCCATAGGATTTGGGAGCCCCAGGCCTGGGGTGCCCCAGCGCTTAGGCTTTGGGAGCCCCACGGCTGGGGCGCCCCAGCCCTTAGGCTTAGGGGGCCGGAGGCCTTTGGGCACCCAGCCTTTCGGTGCCCCAGGCCTGGGGCTTCCCAGCCCTTAGGCATAGGGAGCCCCAGACCTGGGGCGCCCCAGCACTTAGGCTTAGGGAGTCCATGGCCTGAAACGTCCCAGCCATTTGGCTTAGGGCGCGACAGGCCTAGGGCGCCCCAGCCATTAGGCTTTGGGAGCCCCAGGAATGGGGCGCCCCAGCCCTTAGGCTTTGGGAGCCCAAGGCCTGTGGCGGCCCCGCCCTTAGGATTTGGGAGCCCAAGGCCTGGGGCGCCCCAGCCCTTAGGCTTAGGGAGCTCAAGGCCTGCGACGCACCAGCCCTTAGGCTTCGGGAGCCCAAGGCCTGCGACGCCCCAGCCCTTAGGCTTTGGGAGCCCCAGGCCTGTGGCGCCCCAGCGCTTAGGCTTTGGGAGCCCCTTGTCTGGGGCGCCCCAGCGCTTAGGCTTAGGGAGCCCCAGGCTGGGGGGACCCAGCTCTTCGGCTTAGGAGCTCCAGGCCTGAGTCGTCCCTGCCCTTAGGCTTAGGGAGCCCATGGCCTGGGACGCCCCAGCCCTTCGGCTTAGGGCGCGACATTCCTAGGGCGCCCCAGCCCTTCGGAATAGTTAGCCCCAGGCCTGGTATGCCCCAACCCTTAGGCTTAGGGAGCCCCAGGCCTGGCGCGTCCCAGCCCTTAGGCTTTGGGAGCCCAAGCCTGGGGAGCCCAAGCCCTTAGGCTTTGGGAGGCCCAGGTCTGCGGCGCCCCAGCCCTTAGACTGGGATCCCTAGCCCTGGGGCACCCCAGCCCTTAGGTTTTGGAAGTCCCAGGCCTGGGGCGCCCCAGCCCTTAGCCTTAGGTAGCCCCAGCCCTGGGGCACCCCAGCTCTTAGACTTTGGGAGCCCCAGGCAGGGGGCGCCCCAGCCCTTAGGCTTTGGGAGCCCCAGTCTAGGGGTGCCCCAGCCCTTAGGCTTTGGGAGCCCCAGTCTAGGGGTGCCCCAGCCCTTAGGCTTTGGAAGTCCCAGGTCTGCGGCGCCTCGGCCCTTAGGCTTTGGGAGCCCCAGGCCTGGGGCGCCCTGCCTTTAGGCTTAGGAAGCCCCAGACCTGGGGCGTTCCAACCCTTAGGCTTAGGGAGACCCAGCCCTTGGCACCCCAGGTCTTAGGCTTAGGGAGCCCCAGGCCTGGGGCGCCCCAGCCCTTGGGTTTGGGAGCTCCAGACCTGGGGCACCCCAGCCTTTTGGCTTTGGGAGCCCCAGGACTGGGAAGCACCAGCCCTTAGGCTTTGGAAGCCCCAGGCCTGTGGCGCCCCAGCCCTTAGGCTTAGGGAGCCCCATGCCTTGGGCGCCCAGCCCTTAGGCTTAGGGAGCCTCTGGTCTGGGGTGCCACAGCCCTTAGGATTTGGGAGCCCCAGGCCTGGGGCGCCCAAGCCTTTAGGCTTTAGGTGCCCCAGGCTTGGGGCGCCCCAACCCTTAGGCTTTGGGAGCTTCAGGCCTGTGGCGCCCCAGCCCTTAGGCTTTGGGAGCCCCAGGCCTGGGGGAAGGCAGCCCTTAGGCTTTGGAAGGCCCAGGTCTGCGGCGCCCCGGCCCTTAGGCTTTGGGAGCCCCAGGCCTGGGGCGCCCTGCCCTTATGCTTAGGAAGCCCCAGTCCTGGGGCTGTCCAACCCTTAGGCTTTGGGAGCCCCAATCCTGGGGTGCCCCAGCCCTTAGGCTTTGGGAGCTCCAGGCCTGGGACTCCCCAGCCCTTAGGCTTAGGGAGCCCAAGGCCTGCGACGTCCCAGCCCTTAGGCTTTGGGAGCCCTAAGCCTCAAGCGCCACAGCCCTTAGGCTTTGGGCGCCCCAGGCTGGGGCGCCATAGCCCTTCGGCATAGGGAGTACCAGACCTGGGGTGCCCCAGCCCTTAGGCTTAGGGATCCCTGGCCTGGGGCGCCCCAGCCCTTAGGCTTTTGGAGCCCCTGGCCAGGGCGCCCCAGCCCTTAGACTTTGGGAGCCCCAGGCCTGGGGTACCCCAGCCCTTAGGTTTTGGGAGCCCAAGCCTGGGGCGCCCAAGCCCTTAGGCTTTGGGAGCCCAAACCTGGGGAGCACCAGCCCTTAGACTTTGGGAGCCCCAGGCCTGGGGCGCCCCAGCCCTTAGGCTTTGGGAGCCCCAGGCCTGAGGCACCCTAAACCTTTGGCTTTGGGACCCCAAGGCCTAGGGCTCCCCAGCCCTTCGTCATAGCGAGCCCCAGGCCTGGGGTACCCCAGCCCTTAGGCTTTGGGAGCTCCAGCCTGAGGCGCCCCAGCCCTTAGTCTTAGGGAACCCCAGGCCTGGGGCGCCCCAACCCTTAGACTTAGGGAGCCTCTGGCCTGGGACGCAACAGCCCTTTGTATTAGGGAGCCCCAGGCCTGGGGCGCCTAAGCCCTTAGGCTTTGGGAGCCCCAGGCTTGGGGCGCCCCAGCCCTGAGGCTTTGGGGCCCCAGGCCTGGGGTCACCCAGCCATAAGGCATAGGGAGGCCATGGCCTGTGAAGCACCAGCCCTTTGGCTTCGGGAGCCCAAGGCCAGCGACGCCCCCGCCCTTAGTCTTTGGGAGCCCCACGGCTGGGGCGCCCCAGCCCGTAGGCTTAGGGAGCCCCAGGCCTGGGGGCATCCAGCCTTTCGGAGCCCCAGGCCTGGGGCTTCCCAGCCCTTAGGCATAGGGAGCCCCAGGCCTAGGGCGCCCCAGCCCTTAGGCTTTTGGAGCCCCAGGAATACGGCACCCCAGCCCTTAGGCTGTGGGAGCTCCAGGCCTGTGGCGCCCCAGCCCTAAGGCATAGGGAGCCCATGGCCTGTGAAGCCCCAGCCCTTAGGTTTCGGGAGCCCAAGGCCTGCGATGCCCCAGCCCTTAGGCTTTGGGCGCCCCAGGCCTAGGGCGCCCCAGCCCTTCTGCTTAGGGAGCCCCAGGCCTGGGGCCCCCCAGCCCTTAGTTTTAGGGAGCCCCTGGCCTGGGGCGCCTCAGCCCTTAGGCTTTGGGAACCCCAGCCGGGACGCCACGGCCCTTAGGCTTTGGAAGCCCCAGGCCTGGGGCGCCCCAGGGCTTAGGCTTTGGAAGCCCCATGCCTGGGGCGCCCCAGCCCTTAGGCTTAGGGAGCCCTAGGCCTGGGGGCAACCACCCTTTCGGAGCCCCAGGCCTGGGGCTTCCCAGCCCTTAGGCATAGGGAGCCCCAGGCCTAGGGCGCCCCAGCCCTTAGGCTTTGGGAGCCCCAGGAATGGGGCACACCAGCCCTTAGGCTTTGGGAGCCCCATCGAGGCGCCCCAGCCCTTAGGCATAGGGAGCCCCAGGCCTAGGGCGCCCCAGCCCTTAGGCTTTGGGAGCCCCACGTCTAGGGAGCCCCAGCCCTTAGGCTTAGGGAGCACAAGGCCTGGGGCGCCCCAGCTCTTAGGTTTAGGGAGACCCTGGCCTGGCGGGACCCAGCTCTTCGGCTTAGGGAGCCCCAGGCCTGAATCGTCCCTGCCCTTAGGCTTAGGGAGCCCATGGCCTGGGACGCCCCAGCCCTTCGGCTTAGGGCTCGACAGTCCTAGGGCGCCCCAGCAATTCGGCATAGGGAGCCCCAGGCCTGGTACGCCCCATCCCTTAGGCTTAGGGAGCCCCAGGCCTGGCGCGCCCCAGCCCTTAGGTTTTGGGAGCCCAAGCCTGGGGCCCCAAGCACTTAGGCTTTGGGAGGCCCAGGTCTGTGGCGCCCCAGCCCTTAGACTGGGAGCCCTAGCCCTGGGGCACCCCAGCCCTTAGGCTTTGGGAGCTCAAGCCCTGGGCGCCCCAGCACTTAGTCTTTGGAAGTCCCAGGCCTGGGGCGCCCCAGCCCTTAGGCTCAAGTAGCCCCAGCCCTGGGGCACCCCAGCTCTTAGGCTTTGGGAGCCCCAAGCAGGGGGCGCCCCAGCCCTTAGGCTTTGGAAGGCCCAGGTCTGTGGCGCCCCGGCCCTTAGGCTTTGGGAGCCCGAGGCCTGGGGTGCCCTGCCCTTAGGTTTAGGAAGCCCTAGGCCTGGGGCGGCCCAACGCTTAGGCTTAGGGAGCCCCAGCCCTGGGCGCCCCAGCTCTTAGGCTTAGGGAGCCCCAGGCTTTGGGCGCCCCAGCCCTTGGGCTTTGGCAGCTCCAGACCTGGGGCACTCCAGCCTTTTGGCTTAGGGAGCCCCAGGACTGGGAAGCACCAGCCCTAAGGCTTTGGGAGCCCCAGGCCTGTGGCGCCCCAGCCCTTAGGCTTAGGGAGCCCCAGGTCTTGGGCGCCCCAGGCCTAGGCTTAGGGAGCCCCAGGTTGGGGCGCTACAGCCTTTAGGCTTAAGGAGGCCAAGGCTTGGGGCGCCGCAGCCCTTAGGATTTGGGAGTTCCCACCCTGGGGCACCCCAGCCCTTAGGCTTAGGGAGCCCCACGCCTTGGGCGCCCCAGCCCTTAGGCTTAGGGAGCCTCTGGCCTGGGGTGCCACAGCCGGTAGGATTTGGGAGCCCCAGGCCTGGGGCGCCCCAGCCTTTAGGCTTTAGGTGCCCCAGGCTTTGGGCGCCCCAACCCTTAGGCTTTGGGAGCTTCAGGCCTGTGGCGCACCAGCCCTTAGGCTTAGGGAGCCCCAGGCCTGGGGGCACCTAGCCCTTAGGTTTAGGGAGCCCATGGCCTGGGACGCGCCAGCCCTTCGGCTTAGGGCGCGACAGGCCTAGGGCGCCCCAGCCCTTAGGCTTTGGGAGTCCCAGGCCTGGGACGCCCAGCCCTTCCACTTAAGGCGCGAGAGGCCTAGGTTGCCCGAACCCTTAGATTTTGGAGACCCAGGCCTGTGGCACCCCAGCCCTTAGGTTTGGGAGTCCCAGGCCTGGTACGCCCCAGCCCTTAGGTTTTGGGAGCCCCTGGCCTGGGGCACTCCAGCCCTTAGGCTTTGGGAGCCCCAGGCCTGGGGCGCCCCAGCCCTTAACTTTGGGAGCCCCAGGCCTGGGGCGCCCCAGCCCTTAGGCTTTGGGGGCCCCAGGCCCCGGGCGCCCCAGCTATTAGGCTTGGGAAGCCCAAGGCCTGCGACGCCCAAGCCCTTTGGCTTTGGGGGCTCAAGGGCTGGGGCGCCCCATACCATAGGCTTACGGAGCCCCAGGCCTGGGGCGCCCCAGCCCTTAGGCTTTGGGGGCCCCAGGCCAGGGGCGCCCCAGCCCTTAGGCTTCGGGAGCCGAAGGCCTGTGACGCCCCAGCCCTTCGGCTTAGGGAGCCCCAGGCCTGTGGCGCCCAGCCCTTAGGCTTTGGGAGCCCCAGACCTGGAACGCCCCAGCCCTTAGGCTTAGGGAGCCCCAGGCCTGGCGCGCCCCAGCCCTTAGGCTTTGGGAGCCCAAGCCTGGGGTTCCCAAGCCCTTAGGCTTTGGGAGGCCCAGGTCTGCGGCGCCCCAACCCTTAGACTGGGAGCCCTAGCCCTGGGGCACCCCAGCCCTTAGGCTTTGGGAGCCCAAGCCCTGGGCGCCCCAGCACTTAGGCTTTGGAAGTCTCAGGCCTGGGGCGCCCCAGCCCTTAGGCTTAGGTAGCCCCAGGCAGGGGGCGCCCCAGCCCTTAGGCTTTGCAAGGCCCAGGTCTGCGGCGCTCCGGCCCTTAGGCTTTGGGAACCCGAGGCCTGGGGCGCCCTGCCCTTAGGCTTAGGAAGCCCCAGGCCTGGGGCGGCCCAACCCATAGGCTTAGGGTGCCCCAGCCCTGGGCGCCCCAGCTCTTAGGCTTAGGGAGCCACAGGCCTGGGGCGCACCAGCCCTTGGGCTTTGGGAGCTCCAGACCTGGGGCACTCCAGTCTTTTGGCTTGGGGAGTCCCAGGACTGGGAAGCACCAGCCCTTAGGCTTTGGGAGCCCCAGGCCTGGGAGAACCCAGCCCTTAGGCTTAGGGATCCCATGGCCTGGGACGCGCCAGCCCTTAGGCTTTGGGAGTCCCAGGCCTGCGACGCCCCAGCCCTTAGGCTTTGGGAGCCCCAAGCCTCAAGCGCCCCAGTCCTTAGGCTTAGGGATCCCCAGGCTGGGGCGCCATAGCCCTTAGGCTTTGAGAGCCGAAGCCTGGGGCGCACAAGTCCTTAGACTTTGGGAGCCCAATCCTGAAGCGCCCCAGCCCTTAGGCTTAAGGAGCCCCAGGCTGTGGCGCCACAACCATTAGGCTTTGGGCGCCCCAGGCCTAGGGCGCCCAAGCCCTTCGGTATAGGGAGTACCAGGACTGGGGCGCCCCAGCCCTTAGTCTTTTGGAGCACCTGGCCGGGGCGCCCCAGCCCTTAGACTTTGGGAGCTCCAGGCCTGGGGCGCCCCAGCCCTTAGGTTTTGGGAGCCCAAGCCTGGGGCGCCGAAGCCTTTAGGCTTTGGGAGCCCAAACCTGGTGCGCACCAGCCCTTAGACTTTGGGAGTCCCAGGCCTGGTACGCCCCAGCCCTTAGGTTTAGGGAGCCCCTGGCCTGGGGCACTCCAGCCCTTAGGCTTTGGGAGCCCCAGGCCTGGGGCGCCCCAGCCCTTAGCTTTGGGAGCCCCAGGCCTGGGGCGCCCCAGCCCTTAGGCTTTGGGAGCCCCAGGCCAGGGACGCCCCAGCCCTTAGGCTTGGGAAGCCCAAGGCCTGCGACGCCCCAGCCCTTTGGCTTTGGGGGCTCAAGGGCTGGGGCGCCCCATCCCTTAGGCTTACGGAGCCCCAGGCCTGGTGTGCCCCAGCCCTTAGGCTTTGGGAGCCTCAGGCCAGGGGCGCCCCAGCCCTTAGGCTTCGGGAGCTCAAGGCCTGTGACGCCCCAGCCCTTCGGCTTAGGGAGCCCCTGGCCTGGGGCGCCTCACCCCTTAGGCTTTGGGAGCCCCATCAGGGCGCCCCAGCCCTTAGGCTTTGGGAGCCCCAGGCCTGTGGCGCCCCAGCGCTTAGGCTTTGGGAGCCCCAAGCCTGTGGTGCCCCAGCCCTTAGGCTTAGGGAGCTCCAGGCCTGGGGGGACCCAGCTCTTCGGCTTAGGGACCCCAGGCCTGAGTCGTCCCTGCCCTTAGGCTTAGAGATCCCATGGCCTGGGACGCCCCAGCCCTTTGGCTTAGGGCGCGACAGTCCTAGGGCGCCCCAGCCCTTAGGATTTGGGAGCCCCATGCTGGGACGCCCCAGCCCATAGGTTTTGTGAGCCCCAGTCCTGTGGCGCCCAGCCCTTAGGCTTTGGGAGCCACAGGCCTGGGGCGCCCCAGCCCTTAGGCTTAGGGAGCCCCAGGCCTGGGGGGACCCAGCTCTTCGGATTAGGGAGCCCCAGGCCTGGGGTGTCCCAGCCATTAGGTTTTGAGTTTCCCAAACCTGGGGCGCCCCAACCCTTAGGTTTTGGGAGCCCCAGACCTGGAACGCCCCAGCCCTTAGGCTTAGGGAGCCCCAGGCCTGGCGCGCCCCAGCCCTTAGGCTTTGGGAGCCAAAGCCTGGGGTGCCCAAGCCCTTAGGCTTTGGGAGGTCCAGGTCTGCGGCGCCCCAGCCCTTAGACTGGGAGCCCAAGCCCTGGGCGCCCCAGCACTTAGGCTTTGGAAGTCCCAGGCCTGGGGCGCCCCAGCCCTTAGGCTTTGGAAGGCCCAGGTCTGCGGCGCCCCGGCCCTAAGGCTTTGGGAGCCCGAGGCCTGGGGCGCCCTGCCCTTAGGCTTAGGAAGCCCCAGGCCTGGGGCGGCCCAACCCTTAGGCTTAGGGAGCCCCAGCCCTGGGCGCTCCAGCTCTTAGGCTTAGGGAGCCACAGGCCTGGGGCGCACCTGCCCTTGGGCTTTGGGAACTCCAAACCTGGGGCACTCCAGTCTTTTGGCTTGGAGAGCCCCAGGACAGGGAAGCACCAGCCCTTAGGCTTTGGGAGCCCCAGGCCTGGGAGCACCCAGCCCTTAGGCTTAGGGAGCCCTTGGCCCGGGACGCGCCAGCCTTTCGGCTTAGGGCGCGACAGGCCTAGGGCGCCCGAGCCCTTAGGCTTTGGGAGTCCCAGGCCTGGGACGCCCCAGCCCTTCCGCTTAAGGCGCGACAGGCCTAGGTTGCCCGAGCCCTTAGGTTTTGGGAGCCCCAGGCCTGTGGCACCCCAGCCCTTAGGTTTGGGAGTCCCAGGCCTGGTACGCCCCAGCCCTTAGGTTTAGGGAGCCCCTGGCCTGGGGCACCCCAGCCCTTAGGCTTTGGGAGCCCCAGGCCTGGGGCGCCCCAGCCCTTAGCTTTGGGGGCCTCAGGCCTTGGGCGCCCCAGCCCTTAGGCTTTGGGAGCCCCAGGCCAGGGGCGCCCCAGCCCTTAGGCTTGGGAAGCCCAAAGCCAGCGACGCCCCAGCCCTTAGGCTTTGGGGGCCCAAGGGCTGGTGCGCCCCATCCCTTAGGCTTACGGAGCCCCAGGCCTAGGGCGCCCCAGCCCTTAGGCTTTGGGAGCCCCAGGCCAGGGGCGCCCCAGCCCTTAGGCTTCGGGAGCCCAAGGCCTGTGACGCCCCAGCCCTTCGGCTTAGGGAGCCCCTGGCCTGGGGCCCCTCACCCCTTAGGCTTTGGGAGCCCCATCGGGGCGCCCCAGCCCTTAGGCTTTGGGAGCCCCAGGCCTGTGGCGCCCCAGCGCTTAGGCTTTGGGAGCCCCAGGCCTGTGGCACCCCAGCCTTTAGGCTTAGGGAGCCCCAGGCCTGGGGGGACCCAGCTCTTCGGCTTAGGGAGCCCCAGGCCTGAGTCGTCCCTGCCCTTAGGCTTAGGGATCCCATGGCCTGGGACGCCCCAGCCCTTCGGCTTAGGGCGCGAAAGTCCTAGGGCGCCCCAGCCCTTAGGATTTGGGAGCCCCATGCTGGGACGCCCCAGCCCATAGGTTTTTGGAGCCCCAGTCCTGGCGCGCCCCAGCCCTTAGGATTAGGGAGCCCCAGGCCTGGGGGGACCCAGCTCTTCGGCTTAAGGAGCCCCAGGCCTGAGTCGTCCCTGCCCTTAGGCTTAGGGATGCCATGGACTGGGACGCCCCAGCCCTTCGGCTTAGGGCGCGACAGTCCTAGGGCGCCCCAGCCCTTAGGCTTAGGTAGCCCCAGGCAGGGGGCGCATAAGCCCTTTGGCTTTGGGAGCCCCAGTCTAGGGGTTCCCCAGCCCTTAGGCTTTGGAAGGCCCAGGTCGGCGGCGCCCCGGCCCTTAGGCTTTGGGAGCCCCAGGCCTGGGGCGCCCTGCCCTTACGCTTAGGAAGCCCCAGGCCTGGGGCGGCCTAACTCTTAGGCTTAGGGAGCCCCAGCCCTGGGCGCCCTAGCTCTTAGGCTTGGGGAGCCCCAGGCCTGGGGCGCCCCAGCCTTTGGGCTTTGGGAGCTCCAGACCTGGGGCACTCCAGTCTTTTGGCTTAGGGTGCCCCAGGACTGGGAAGCACCAGCCATTAGGCTTAGGGAACCCCCGGTCCTGGGCGCCCCAACCCTAGGCTTAGGGAGCCCCAGGTTGGGGCGCTACAGCCTTTAGGCTTAAGGAGGCCCAGGCTTGGGGCGCCGCAGCCCTTAGGATTTCGGAGCTCCAACCCTGGGAAACCCCAACCCTTAGGCTTAGGGATCCCCATGCCTTGGGTGCCCCAGTCCTTAGGCTTAGGGAGCCTCTGGCCTGGGGTGCCAGAGCCCTTAGGATT
This sequence comes from Tenrec ecaudatus, assembly GCF_050624435.1. Taxonomy (NCBI): domain Eukaryota; kingdom Metazoa; phylum Chordata; class Mammalia; order Afrosoricida; family Tenrecidae; genus Tenrec; species Tenrec ecaudatus. The sequence continues at coordinate 140,580,476 of NC_134535.1, read as the reverse complement.
TGGGAGCCCCAGGCCTGGGGCGCCCCAGCCTTTAGGCTTTAGGTGCCCCAGGCTTGGGGCGCCCCAACCCTTAGGCTTTGGGAGCTTCAGGCCTGTGGTGCCCCAGCCCTTAGGCTTTGTGAGCCCCAGGCCTGGGGCGCCCCAGCCCTTATGCTTTGGGTGCCCCTGGCCTGGGGACCCCCAGCCCTTAGGCTTTGGGAGCCCCAGGCCTGGGGGCACCCAGCCCTTAGGCTTAGGGAGCCCATGGCCTGGGACGCCCCAGCCCTTCGGCTTAGGGCGCGACAGGCCTAGGGAGCCCCAGCCCTTAGGCTTTGGGAGTCCCAGGCCTGGGGAGCCCCAGCCCTTAGGTTTTGGGAGCCCATGGCCTGGTATACCGCAGCCCTTAGGATTAGGGAGCCCCTGGCCTGGGGCGCCCCAGCACTTAGGCTTTGGGAGCCCCAGGCCTGGGACGCACCCGCCCTTAGGCTTTGGGAGCCCCAGGCCAGGTGCGCCCCAGCACTTAGGCTTAGGGAGCCCAAGGCCTGCGACGCCCCAGCCCTTCGGCTTAGGGAGCACCAGGCCTGGGGCACCCCAGCTCTTAGGTTTAGGGAGCCCCTGGCCTGGGGCGCCCCAGTCCTTAGGCTTTGGGAGCCCCAGGCCTGGGGCGTCCCAGCCCTTAGGCTTAGGGGGCCCGAGGCCTGGGGCTCCCCAGCCCTTAGGCTTAGGGATCCCATACCCTGGGACGCCCCAGCCCTTCGGCTTAGAGCGCGACAGGACTAGGGCGCCCCAGCCCTTAGGCTTTGGGTGCCCCAGGCTTAGGGCACCCCAGCCCTTAGGCTTCGGGAGTCCCAGGCCTGGGGCGCCCCAGCCCTTAGGCTTTGGGTGCCCCAGGCCTGGGGCGCCCCTGCCCTTAGATTTTGGTAGCCCCAGTCCTGGGGCGTCCCCGCCCTTAGTATTTGGGAGCCCCAGGCCTGAGACGCCCCAGCACTTAGATTTATGGAGCCCAATCCTGCGATGCCCCAGCCCTTAGGTTTTGGGAGCCCCAGGCTTGGGGCACCCCAGCCCTTAGGCTTCGGGAGTCCCAGGCCTGGGGCGCCCCAGCCCTTAGGCTTTGGGTGCCCCAGGCCTGGGGCGCCCCAGCCCTTAGGCTTTGGGTGCCCCAGGCCTGGGGCGCCCCTGCCCTTAGATTTTGGTAGCCCCAGGTCGGTGCGCCCCAGCCCTTAAGCTTGGGAGCCCCATGCCGGTGCGCTCCAGCCCTTACGCTTTTGGAGCCCCAGGCCTGGGGCGCCACAGCCCTTAGGATTTGGGAGCCCCAGGCTGGGACGCCCCAGCCCATAGGTTTTGGGAGCCCCAGGCCTGTGGCGCCCAGCCCTTAGGCTTTGGAAGCCACAGTCATGGGGCGCCCCAGCCCTTAGGCTTAGGGAGCCCCAGGCCTGGGGGGACCTAGCTCTTCGGCTTAGGGAGCCCCAGGCCTGGGGCGTCCCAGCCCTTAAGCTTAGGGAGCCCCAGGCCTGGGGCGCCCCAGCCGTTAGGTTTTGGGTTTCCCAAACCTGGGGCGCCCCAACCCTTAGGTTTTGGGAGCGCCAGACCTGGAATGCCCCAGACCTTAGGCTTAGGGAGCCCCTTGCCTGGGGCGCCCCAGCCCTTAGGCTTTGGGAGCCCCAATCCTTGGGTGCCCCAGCCCTTAGGCGTTGGGAGCCCCTGGCCTGGGACTCCCCAGCCCTTAGGCTTAGGGAGCCCAAGGACTGCTACGCCCCAGCCCTTAGGCTTTGGGAGCCCCAACCTCAAGCGCCCCAGCCCTTAGGCTTAGGGATCCCCAGGCTGGGGCACCATAGCCCATAGGCTTTGGGAGCCGAAGCCTCGGACACACAAGTCCTTAGGCTTTGGGAGCCCAATCCTGAAGCGCCCCAGCCCTTAGGCTTAAGGAGCCCCAGGCTGTGGCGCCACAGCCATTAGTCTTTGGGCGCCCCAGGCCTAGGGCGCCCGAGCCCTTCGGCATAGGGAGTACCAGGACTGGGGCGCCCCAGCCCTTAGACTTTTGCTGCACCTGGCCGGGGCGCCCCAGCCCTTAGACTTTGGGAGCTCCAGGCCTGGGGCGCCCAAGCCCTTAGGCTTTGGGAGCCCCAGCCTGGGGCCCCCCAGCCCTTAGTCTTAGGGAGCCTGAGGCCTGGGGTGCCCCAACCCTTAGACTTAGGGAGCCTCTGGCCTGGGACGCCACAGCCCTTTGTCTTAGGGAGCCCCAGGCATGGGGCCCCCCAGCCCTTAGGCTTTGGGTGCAGCAGGCCTGGGGCGCCCCAGCCCTTAGGCTTTGGGTGCTCCAGGCCTGGGGCGCCCCAGCCCTTAGGCTGTGGGAGCTCCAGGCCTGGGGTGCCCCAGCCCTTAGGTTTAGGGAGCCCCTGGCCTGGGGCGCCTTAGCCCTTAGGCTTTGGGAGCCTCATCGGGGCGCCCCAGCCCTTAGCCTTTGGGAGCCCCAGACCTGTGGCGCCCCAGCGCTTAGGCTTTGGGAGCCCCACGCCTGGGGCGCCCCAGCCCTTAGGCTTAGGGAGCCCCAGGCCTGGGGGGACCCAGCTCTTCGGCTTAGGGAGCCCCAGGCCTGAGTCGTCCCTGCCCTTAGGCTTAGGGAGCCCATGGCCTGGGACGCCCCAGCCCTTCAGCTTAGGGCGCGACAGTCCTAGGGTGCCCCAGCCCTTCGGCATAGGGAGCTCCAGGCCTGGTACGCCCCAGCCCTTAGGCTTAGGGAGCCCCAGTCCTGGCGCGCCCCAGCCCTTAGGCTTTGGGAGCCCAAGCCTGGGGCACACAAGCCCTTAGGCTTTGGGAAACCCAGGTCTGAGGCGCCCCAGCCCTTAGACTGGGAGCCCTAACCCTGGGGCACCCCAGCCCTTAGGTTTTGGGAGCCCTAGCCCTAGGCGTCCCAGCACTTAGGCTTTGCAAGTCCCAGGCCTGGGGCGCCCCAGCCCTTAGGCTTCGGTAGCCCCAGCCCTGGGGCACCGCAGCTCTTAGGCTTTGGGAGCCCCAGTCTTGGGGCGCCCCAGCCCTTAGGCTTTGGGAGCCCCAGGCCTGGGGCGCCCTGCCCTTAGGCTTAGGGAGCCCCAGGCCAGGGGCACCCCAGCCCTTGGGCTTTGGGAGCTCCAGACCTGGGGCACCCCAGCCTTTTGGCTTAGGGAGCCCCAGGACTGGGAAGCACCAGCCCTTAGACTTTGGGAGCCCCAGGCCTGTGGCGCCCCAGCCCTTAGGCTTAGGGAGCCTCAGGTCTTGGGCGCCCCAGGCGTAGGCTTAGGGAGCCCCAGCTTGGGGCGCTACAGCCTTTAGGCCTAAGGAAGCCCAGGCTTGGGGCGCCGCAGCCCTTAGGATTTGGGAGCTCCAACCCTGGGGCACCCCAGCGCTTAGGCTTAGGGAGCCCCACGCCTTGGGCGCCCCAGCCCTTAGGCTTACGGAGCCTCTGCCCTGGGGTGCCACAGCCCTTAGGATTTGGGAGCCCCAGACTTGGGGCGCCCCAACCCTTAGGCTTTGGGAGCTTCAGGCCTGTGGCGCCCCAGCCCTTAGGCTTTGGGAGCCCCAGGACTGGGGAGCCCCAGCCTTAGGATTTGGGAGCCCCAGGCTTGAGGCACCCTAAACCATTGGCTTTGGGTGCCCCAGGCCTAGGGCTCCCTAGCCCTTTGGCATAGGGAGCCCCAGGCCTGGGGCGCCCCAGCCCTTAGGTTTTGGGAGCACCAGGCCTGGGGCAGCCCAGCCCTTAGGCTTTGGGAGCCGCAGCCTGGGGCGCCCCAGCCCTTAGTCTTAGGGAGCCCGAGGCCTGCGGTGCCCCACCCTTAGACTTAGGGAGCCTCTGGCCTGGGACTCCACAGCCCTTTGTCCTAGGGAGCCCCAGGCATGGGGCCCCCCAGCCCTTAGGCTTTGGGTGCAGCAGGCCTGGGGCACCCCAGCCCTTAGGCTTTGGGTGCTCCAGGCCTGGGGCGCCCCAGCCCTTAGGCTGTGGGAGCTCCAGGCCTGTGGTGCCCCAGCCCTGAGTTTTGGGAGCCCCAGGCCTGGGGGCACCCAGCCCTAAGGCATAGGGAGCCCATGGCCTGTGACGCCCCAGCCCTTAGGTTTCGGGAGCCCAAGACCTGCGACGCTCCAACCCTTAAGTTTTGGGAGCCACAGGCCTGGGGCGCCCCAGCCTTTAGGCTTACGGAGTGCGAGGCCTGGGGCGACACAGCACTTAGGCTTTGGGTGCCCCAGGCTTAGGGCGCCCCAGCCTTCGGCTTAGGGAGCCCCAGGCCTGGGGCGCCCCAGCCCTTAGGTTTAGGGAGCCCCCGGCCTGGGGCCCCTCAGCCCTTAGGCTTTGGGAGCCCCAGCCGGGGCGCCACAGCCCTTAGGCTTTGGGAGCCCCAGGCCTGGGGCACCCCAGCGCTTAGGCTTTGGGAGCCCCACGCCTGGGGTGCCCCAGCCCTTAGGCTTAGGGAGCCCCAGGCCTGGGGGCAACCAGCCTTTCAGAGCCCCAGGCCTGGGGCTTCCCAGCCCTTAGGCATAGGGAGCCCCAGGCCTGGGGCGCCCCAGCCCTTAGGCTTAGGGCGTCCATGGCCTGCAACGCCCCAGCCCTTTGGCTTAGGGCGCGACAGGCCTAGGGCGCCTCCGCCCTTAGGATTTGGGGGTCCCAGGCCTGGGGCGCCCCAGCCCTTAGGCTTTGCGAGCCCCAGCCGGGGCGCCACAGCCCTTAGGCTTTGGGAGCCCCAGTCTTGAGGCGCCCCAGCGCGTAGGCTTTGGGAGCCCCACACCTGTGGCGCCCCAGCCCTTAGGCTTTGTGAGCCCCAGGCCTGGGGTCACCCAGACTTTCGGAGAACCAGGCCAGGGGCGCCCCAGCCCTTAAGCTTAGGGAGCGCATGGCCTGAAACGCCCCAGGCCTTCGGATTAGGGCGCGACAGGACTAGGTTGCCCTAGCCCGTAGTTTTTGGGAGCCCCAGGCCATGGGCACCCCAACCCTTAGGTTTGGGAGTCCCAGGCCTGGTACGCCCCAGCCCTTAGGCTTAGGGCGTCCATGGCCTGCAACGCCCCACCCCTTTGGCTTAGGGCGCGACAGGCCTAGGGCGCCCCAGCCCTTAGGATTTGGGAGCCCCAGGCCTGGGGTGCCCCAGCCCTTCGGCTTAGGGATCTCAAGGCCTGCGTCGCCCCAGCCCTTAGGCTTCGGGAGCCCAAGGCCTGCGACGCCCCAGCCCTTTGGCTTTGGGAGCCCCAGGCCTGGGCGCCCCAGCCCTTTGGCTTACGGAGCCCCAGACCTGGGGCGCCACAGCCCTTAGGCTTTCGGTGCCCCAGGCCTAAGGTGCCCCAGCCCTTCTGCTTAGGGAGCCCCAGGCCTGGGGCGCCCCAGCCCTTAGGCTTTGCGAGCCCCAGCTGGGGCGCCACAGCCCTTAGGCTTTGGGAGCCCCAGGCCTGAGGCGCCCCAGCGCTTAGGCTTTGGGAGCCCCACACCTGGGGCGCCCCAGACCTTAGGCTTTGGGAGCCCCAGGCCTGGGGTCAACCAGCCTTTCGGAGAACCAGGCCTGGGGCGCCCCAGCCCTTAAGCTTAGGGAGCGCATGGCCTGAAACGCCCCAGCCCTTCGGATTAGGGGGCGACAGGACTAGGTTGACCTAGCCCGTAGGTTTTGGGAGCCCCAGGCCATGGGCACCCCAACCCTTAGGTTTGGGAGTCCCAGGCCTGGTACGCCCCAGCCCTTAGTTTTAGGGAGCCCGTGGCCTGGGGTGCCCCAGCCCTTAGGCTTTGTGAGTCCCAGTCCTGGTTCGCCCCAGCCCTTAGGTTTAGGGAGCCCCTGGCCTGGGGCGCCCCAGCCCTTAGGCTTTGGGAGCCTCATCCGGGCGCCCCAGCCCTTAGCCTTTGGGAGCCCCAGACCTGTGGCGCCCCAGCGCTTAGGCTTTGGGAGCCCCACGCCTGGGGCGCCCCAGCCCTTAGGCTTAGGGAGCCCCAGGCCTGGGGGGACCCAGCTTTTCGGCTTAGGGAGCCCCAGGCCTGAGTCGTCCCTGCCCTTAGGCTTAGGGAGCCCATGGCCTGGGACGCCCCAGCCCTTCAGCTTAGGGCGCGACAGTCCTAGTTTGCCCCAGCCCTTCGGCATAGGGAGCTCCAGGCCTGGTACGCCCCAGCCCTTAAGCTTAGGGAGCCCCAGTCCTGGCGCGCCCCAGCCCTTAGGGTTTGGGAGCCCAAGCCTGGGGCACCCAAGCCCTTAGGCTTTGGGAGGCCCAGGTCTGAGGTGCCCCAGCCCTTAGACTGGGAGCCCTAACCCTGGGGCACCCCAGCCCTTAGGTTTTGGGAGCCCTAGCCCTAGGCGTCCCAGCACTTAGGCTTTGCAAGTCCCAGGCCTGGGGCGCCCCAGCCCTTAGGCTTCGGTAGCCCCAGCCCTGGGGCACCGCAGCTCTTAGGCTTTGGGAGCCCCAGTCTTGGGGCGCCCCAGCCCTTAGGCTTTGGGAGCCCCAGGCCTGGTGCCCCCTGCCCTTAGGCTTAGGGAGCCCCAGGCCTGGGGCGGCCCAACCCTTAGGCTTAGGGAGCCCCAGCCCTGGGCGCCCCAGCTTTAGGCTTAGGGAGCCCCAGGCCAGGGGCACCCCAGCCCTTGGGCTTTGGGAGCTCCAGACCTGGGGCACCCCAGCCTTTTGGCTTAGGGAGCCCCCGGACCTGGAAGCACCAGCACTTAGACTTTGGGAGCCCCAGGCCTGTGGCGCCACAGCCCTTAGGCTTAGGGAGCCTCAGGTCTTGGGCGCCCCAGGCGTAGGCTTAGGGAGCCCCAGCTTGGGGCGCTACAGCCTTTAGGCCTAAGGAAGCCCAGGCTTGGGGCGCCGCAGCCCTTAGGATTTGGGAGCTCCAACCCTGGGGCACCCCAGCGCTTAGGCTTAGGGAGCCCCACGCCTTGGGCGCCCCAGCCCTTAGGCTTAGGGAGCCTCTGTCCTGGGGCGCCACAGCCCTTACGATTTGGGAGCCCCAGGCTTGGGGCGCCTCAACCCTTAGGTTTTGGGAGCTTCAGGCCTGTGGCGCCCCAGCCCTTAGGCTTTGGGAGCCCCAGGACTGGGGGCACCCAGCCCTTATGCTTAGGGAGCCCAAGGCCTGGGACGCCCCAGCCCTTCGGCTTAGGGCGCGACAGGCCTAGGGCGGCCCAGCCCTTAGGCTTTGGGAGTCCCAGGCCTGGGGAGCCCCAGCCCTTAGGTTTTGGGAACCCATGGCCTGGTATACCCCAGCCCTTAGGCTTAGGGAGCCCCTGGCCTGGGGCGCCCCAGCCCTTAGGCTTTGGGAGCCCCAGGCCTGGGACGCCCCCACCCTTAGGCTTTGGGAGCCCCAGGCCTGTGGTGCCCAGACCTTATGCTTTGAGAGCCCCAGGCTTGGGACGCCCCAGGTCTTAGGCTTTGGGAGCCCCAGGCCTGGGGCGCCACAGCCCTTAGGCTTAGGGAGCCCATGGCCTGGGACGCCCCAGCCCTTCGGCTTTGGGCCCGACAGGCCTATGGCGTCCCAGCCCTTCGTGTTAGGGAGCCCCAGGCCTGGGGCACCCCAGCCCTTAGGCTTTGAGGGTCCCAGACCTGGGGCGCCCCATCCCTTAGGTTTTGGGAGCCCCAGGCCTGGTACGCCCCAGCCCTTAGGCTTAGGGAGCCCCAGGCCTGGGGCGCCCCAGCCCTTAGGCTTTGGGAGCCCAAGCCTGGGACGCCCCAGCCCTTAGGCTTAGGGAGCCCCAGGCCTGGGCGCCCAAGCCCTTAGATTTTGGGAGCCCCAGGCCTAGGCGCCGCAGCCCTTAGGCCTTGGGAGCCCAAGCCTGGGATGCCCCAGCCCTTAGGCTTTGGGAGGCCAAGCCTGGGATGCCCCAGCCCTTAGGTTTGGGAGCACAAGCCTGCGGCGCCCCAGCACGTAGGCTTTGGGAGTCCCAGGCCTGGGGCGCCCCAGCCCTTAGGCTTAGGTAGCCCCAGCCCTGGGGCACCCCAGCTCTTAGGCTTTGGGAGAGCCAGGCATGGGGCGCCCCAGTCCTTAGTTTTAGGGAGCCCCAGTCTTGGGGTGCTCAGCACATAGGCTTGGGGAGGCCCAGGTCTGCGGCGTCCCAGCCTTTAGGCTTTGGGAGCCCCAGGCCTGGGGCGCCCTGCCCTTATGCTTTGGGAGCCCCAGGCCTGGGGCGGCCCCGCCCTTAGGCATAGGGAGCCCCAGGCCTGGGGCGCCCCAGCCCTTAGGCTTAGGGAGCCTCTGGCCTGGGGCGCTACAACCCTTTGTCTTAGGGAGCCCCAGGACTGGGGCACCCCAGCCCTTAGGCTTTTGGAGCCCCAGGCCTGGGGCGCCCCAGCCCTTATGCTTTGGGTGCCCCTGGCCTGGGGCGCCCCAGCCCTTAGGCTTTGGGAGCCCCAGGCCTGGGGGCACCCTGCCCTTAGGCTTAGGGAGTCCATGGCCTGGGACGCCCCAGCCCTTCGGCTTAGGTCGCGACAGGCCTAGGGCGACCCAGCCCTTAGGCTTTGGGAGCCCCAGGCCTGGGGCACTCCTGCCCTTAGGTTTTGGGAGTCCCAGGCCTGGGGCGCCACCGCCCTTAGGATTTGGGGGCCCCAGCCCAGTTGCGCCCCAGCCCTTAGGCTTAGGGAGCCCAAGGCCTGCGATGCCCCAGCCCTTAGGCTTTGCGAGCCCCAGCCGGGGCGCCACAGCCCTTAGGCTTTGGGAGCCCCAGGCCTGAGGCGCCCCAGCGCTTAGGCTTTGGGAGCCCCACACCTGGGGCGCCCCAGCCCTTAGGCTTTGGGAGCCCCAGGCCTGGGGTCACCCAGCCTTTCGGAGAACCAGGCCTGGGGCGCCCCAGCCCTTAGGCTTTTGGAGCCCCAGGCATGGGGCGCCCCAGCACTTAGGCTTTGGGAGCCCCAGTCTTGGGGCGCCCCAGCCCTTAGGCTTTGGGAGCCCCAGGCCTGGGGCGCCCTGCCCTTAGGCTTAGGGAGCCCCAGGCCTGGGGCGGCCCAACCCTTAGGCTTAGGGAGCCCCAGCCCTGGGCGCCCCAGCTTTAGGCTTAGGGATCCCCTGGCCAGGGGCACCCCAGCCATGGGCTTTGGGAGCTCCAGACCTGGGGCACCCCAGCCTTTTGGCGTAGGGAGCCCCAGGACTGGGAAACACCAGCCCTTAGACTTTGGGAGCCCCAGGCCTGTGGCGCCCCAGCCCTTAGGCTTAGGGAGCCTCAGGTCTTGGGCGCCCCAGGCGTAGGCTTAGGGATCCCCAGCTTGGGGCGCTACAGCCTTTAGGCCTAAGGAAGCCCAGGCTTGGGGCGCCGCAGCTCTTAGGATTTGGGAGCTCCAACCCTGGGGCACCCCAGCGCTTAGGCTTAGGGAGCTCCACGCCTTGGGCGCCCCAGCCCTTAGGCTTAGGGAGCCTCTGTCCTGGGGCGCCACAGCCCTTAGGATTTGGGAGCCCCAGGCCTGGGGAGCCCCAGCTCTTATGTTTAGGGTGCCCCTGGCCTGTGGCGCCCCAGCCCTTAGGCTTTCGGAACCCCAGGCCTGGGGCGCTCCAGCCCTTAGGATTTGGGAGCCCCAGGCCTGTGGCACCAAAGCCCTTAGGATTTGGGAGTGCCAGGCTGGGACGCCCCAGGCCATAGGTTTTGGGAGCTCCAGGCCTGTGGTGCCCAGCCCTTATGCTTTGAGAGCCCCAGGCTTGGGGCGCCCCAGGTCTTAGGCTTTGGGAGCCCCAGGCCTGGGGCCCCACAGCCCTTAGGCTTAGGGAGCCCATGGCCTGGGACGCCCCAGCCATTCGGCTTTGGGCCCGACAGGCCTATGGCGTCCCAGCCCTTCGTCTTAGGGAGCCCCAGGCCTGGGGCACCCCAGCCCTTAGGCTTTGAGGGTCCCAGACCTGGGGCGCCCCATCCCTTAGGTTTTGGGAGCCCCAGGCCTGGTACGCCCCAGCCCTTAGGCTTAGGGAGCCCCAGGCCTGGGGCGCCCCAGCCCTTAAGCTTTGGGAGCCCAAGCCTGGGGCGCCCCAGCCCTTAGGCTTAGGGAGCCCCAGGCGTGGGCGCCCAAGCCCTTAGATTTTGGGAGCCCCAGGCCTAGGCGCCGCAGCCCTTAGGCCTTGGGAGCCCAAGCCTGGGATGCCCCAGCCCTTAGGCTTTGGGAGGCCAAGCCTGGGATGCCCCAGCCCTTAGGTTTGGGAGCACAAGCCTGCGGCGCCCCAGCACGTAGGCTTTGGGAGTCCCAGGCCTGGGGCGCCCCAGCCCTTAGGCTTAGGCAGCCCCAGCCCTGGGGCACCCCAGCTCTTAGGCTTTGGGAGAGCCAGTCATGGGGCGCCCCAGCCCTTAGTTTTAGGGAGCCCCAGTCTTGGGGTGCTCAGCACATAGGCTTGGGGAGGCCCTGGTCTGCGGCGTCCCAGCCTTTAGTCTTAGGGAGCCCCAGGCCTGGGAAGCCCCAGCCCTTAAGCTTTGGGAGCCCCAGGCCTGTGGCGCCCCAGCCCTTAGACTTCGGGAGCCCCAGGTCTTGGGCGCCCCATCCCTAGCCTTAAGGAGCCACAGGTTGGGGCGCTACAGCACTTAGGCTTAAGGAGGCCCAGGCTTCGGGCGCCGCAGCCCTTAGGATTAGGGAGCTCCAACCCTGGGGCACCCCAGCCCTTATGCTTTGGGAGCCCCAGGCCTGGGGCGGCGCCGCCCTTAGGCATAGGGAGCCCCAGGCCTGGGGCGCCCCAGCCCTTAGGCTTAGGGAGCCTCTGGGCTGGGGCGCTACAACCCTTTGTCTTAGGGAGCCCCAGGACTGGGGCACCCCAGCCCTTAGGCTTTGGGAGCCCCAAGCCTGGGGCGCCCCAGCCCTTATGCTTTGGGTGCCCCTGGCCTGGGGCGCCCCAGCCCTTAGGCTTTGGGAGCCCCAGGCCTGGGGGCACCCAGCCCTTAGGCTTAGGGAGTCCATGGCCTGGGACGCCCCAGCCCTTCGGCTTAGGGCGCGACAGGCCTAGGGCGCCCCAGCCCTTAGGCTTTGGGAGCCCCAGGCCTGGGGCACTCCTGCCCTTAGGTTTTGGGAGTCCCAGGCCTGGGGCGCCACCGCCCTTAGGATTTGGGAGCCCCAGCCCAGTTGCGCCCCAGCCCTTAGGCTTAGGGAGCCCAAGGCCTGCGATGCCCCAGCCCTTAGGCTTTGGGAGCCCCAGGCCTGGGGCGCCCCAGCCCTTAGGCTTTGGGAGTCCCAGGCCTGGGGCGCCCCCGCCCTTAGGATTTGGGAGCCCCAGGCCAGTTGCGCCCCAGCCCTTAGGCTTTGGGAGCCCAAGCCCTGCGACGCCCCAGCCCTTAGGCTTTGGGAGCCCCAGTCCTGGGACGCACCAGCCTTTAGGCTTACGGAGCCCCAGGCCTGGGGCGCCACATCCCTTAGTAATTGGGCGCCCCAGTCCTAGGGCGCCCCAGCCCTTTGGCTTAGGGAGCCCCAGGTCTGGGGCGCCCCAGCCCTTAGTTTTAGGGAGCCCCAGGCCAGTTGCGCCCCAGCCCTTAGGCTTTGGGAGCCCCAGGCCTGGGGGGCCCCAGCCCTTAGGCTTTGGGAGTCCCAGGCCAGTTGCGCCCCTGCCCTTAGGCTGTGGGAGCCCAAGGCCTGCGACGCCCCAGCCCTTAGTCTTTGGGAGCCCCAGGCCTGGGACGCCCCAGCCTTTAGGCTTACGGAGCCCCAGGCCTGGGGCGCCACATCCCTTAGGAATTGGGCGCTAAAGGGCTAGGGCGCCCCAGCCCTTTGGCTTAGGGAGCCCCAGGCCTGGGGCACCCCAGCCCTTAGTTTTAGGGAGCCCCTGGCCTGGGGCGCCGCAGCCCTTAGGCTTTGGCAGCCCCTGCCAGGGCGCCCCAGCCTTTAGGCTTTGGGAGCCCCTGCCTGAGGCGCCCAAGCGCTTAGGCTTTGGGAGCCCCACGCCTGGGGCGCCCCAGCCCTTAGGCTTAGGGAGCCTCAGGCCAGGGGGCACCCAGCCCTTCGACTTAGGGAGCCCCAGGCCTGGGGGCACCCAGCCCTTCGACTTAGGGTGCCCCAGGCCTGGGGCGTCCCAGCCCTTAGGCTTAGGGAGCCCCAGGCCTGCGGCGCCCCAGCCCTCAGGCTTAGGGAGCCCATGGCCTGCGACGCCCCAGCCCTTCGGCTTAGGGCGCGACAGGACTAGGGCGCCCCAGCCCTTAGGCTTTGGGAGTCCCAGGCCTGGGGTCAACCAGCCTTTCGGAGAACCAGGCCTGGGGCGCCCCAGCCCTTAAGCTTAGGGAGCGCATGGCCTGAAACGCCCCAGCCCTTCGGATTAGGGGGCGACAGGACTAGGTTGACCTAGCCCGTAGGTTTTGGGAGCCCCAGGCCATGGGCACCCCAACCCTTAGGTTTGGGAGTCCCAGGCCTGGTACGCCCCAGCCCTTAGTTTCAGGGAGCCCGTGGCCTGGGGTGCCCCAGCCCTTAGGCTTTGTGAGTCCCAGTCCTGGTTCGCCCCAGCCCTTAGGTTTAGGGAGCCCCTGGCCTGGGGCGCCCCAGCCCTTAGGCTTTGGGAGCCCCAGGCCAGGGGCGACCCAGCCCTTAGGCTTCGGGAGCCCAAAGCCTGCGACGCCCCAGCCTTTAGGCTTTGGGGGCCCCAGGGCTGGGGCGCCCCAGCCCTTAGGCTTACGGAGCCCCAGGCCTGGGACGCCCCAGCCCTTAGGCTTTGGGCGCCCCAGGCCAGGGGCGCCCCAGCCCTTAGGCTTCGGGAGCCCAAGGCCTGCGACGCCCCAGTCCTTCGGCTTAGGGAGCCCCAGGCCTGGGGTGCCCCAGCCCTTAGGTTTAGGGAGCCCCTGGCCTGGGGCGCCTTAGCCCTTAGGCTTTGGGAGCCTCATCGGGGCGCCCCAGCCCTTAGCCTTTGGGAGCCCCAGACCTGTGGCGCCCCAGCGCTTAGGCTTTGGGAGCCCCACGCCTGGGGCGCCCCAGCCCTTAGGCTTAGGGAGCCCCAGGCCTGGGGGGACCCAGCTCTTCGGCTTAGGGAGCCCCAGGCCTGAGTCGTCCCTGCCCTTAGGCTTAGGGAGCCCATGGCCTGGGACGCCCCAGCCCTTCAGCTTAGGGCGCGACAGTCCTAGGGTGCCCCAGCCCTTCGGCATAGGGAGCTCCAGGCCTGGTACGCCCCAGCCCTTAGGCTTAGGGAGCCCCAGTCCTGGCGCGCCCCAGCCCTTAGGCTTTGGGAGCCCAAGCCTGGGGCACCCAAGCCCTTAGGCTTTGGGAGGCCCAGGTCTGAGGTGCCCCAGCCCTTAGACTGGGAGCCCTAACCCTGGGGCACCCCAGCCCTTAGGTTTTGGGAGCCCTAGCCCTAGGCGTCCCAGCACTTAGGCTTTGCAAGTCCCAGGCCTGGGGCGCCCCAGCCCTTAGGCTTCGGTATCCCCAGCCCTGGGGCACCGCAGCTCTTAGGCTTTGGGAGCCCCAGGCAAGGGGCGCCCCAGCACTTAGGCTTTGGGAGCCCCAGGCCTGGGGCGCCCTGCCCTTAGGCTTAGGGAGCCCCAGGCCTGGGGCGGCCCAACCCTTAGGCTTTGGGAGCCCCACGGCTGGGGCCCCCCAGCCCTTAGGCTTAGGGAGCCCCAGGTCTGGGGGAACCCAGCCTTTCAGAGCCCCAGGCCTGGGGCTTCCCAGCCCTTAGGCATAGGGAGCCCCAGGCCTGGGGCGCCCCAGCCCTTAGGCTTAGGGCGTCCATGGCCTGCAACGCCCCAGCCCTTTGGCTTAGGGCGCGACAGGCCTAGGGCGCCCCCGCCCTTAGGATATTGGAGCCCCAGGCCTGGGGCGCCCCAGGCCTTCGGCTTAGGGATCTCAAGGCCTGCGTCGCCCCAGCCCTTAGGCTTCGGGAGCCTAAGGCCTGCGATGCCCCAGCCCTTAGGCTTTGGGAGCCCCAGGCCTGGGCGCCCCAGCCCTTAGGCTTACGGAGCCCCAGACCTGGGGCGCCACAGCCCTTAGGCTTTGGGTGCCCCAGGCCTAAGGCGCCCCAGCCCTTCCGCTTAGGGAGCCCCAGGCCTGGGGCGCCCCAGCGCTTAGGCTTTGCGAGCCCCAGCCGGGGCGCCACAGCCCTTAGGCTTTGGGAGCCCCAGTCCTGAGGCGCCCCAGCGCATAGGCTTTGGGAGCCCCACACCTGGGGCGCCCCAGCCCTTAGGCTTTGGGAGCCCCAGGCCTGGGGCGCCCCAGCCCTTAAGCTTAGGGAGCGCATGGCCTGAAACGCCCCAGCCCTTCGGATTAGGGCGCGACAGGACTTGGTTGCCTTAGCCCGTAGTTTTTGGGAGCCCCAGGCCATGGGCACCCCAACCCTTAGGTTTGGGAGTCCCAGGCCTGGTACGCCCCAGCCCTTAGGTTTAGGGAGCCCGTGGCCTGGGGCGCCCCAGCCCTTAGGCTTTGTGAGTCCCAGTCCTGGTACGCCCCAGCCCTTAGGTTTAGGGAGCCCCTGGCCTGGGGCGCCCCAGCCCTTAGGCTTTGGGAGCCTCATCCGGGCGCCCCAGCCCTTAGCCTTTGGGAGCCCCAGACCTGTGGCGCCCCAGCGCTTAGGCTTTGGGAGCCCCACGCCTGGGGCGCCCCAGCCCTTAGGCTTAGGGAGCCCCAGGCCTGGGGGGACCCAGCTTTTCGGCTTAGGGAGCCCCAGGCCTGAGTCGTCCCTGCCCTTAGGCTTAGGGAGCCCATGGCCTGGGACGCCCCAGCCCTTCAGCTTAGGGCGCGACAGTCCTAGTTTGCCCCAGCCCTTCGGCATAGGGAGCTCCAGGCCTGGTACGCCCCAGCCCTTAAGCTTAGGGAGCCCCAGTCCTGGCGCGCCCCAGCCCTTAGGGTTTGGGAGCCCAAGCCTGGGGCACCCAAGCCCTTAGGCTTTGGGAGGCCCAGGTCTGAGGTGCCCCAGCCCTTAGACTGGGAGCCCTAACCCTGGGGCACCCCAGCCCTTAGGTTTTGGGAGCCCTAGCCCTAGGCGTCCCAGCACTTAGGCTTTGCAAGTCCCAGGCCTGGGGCGCCCCAGCCCTTAGGCTTCGGTAGCCCCAGCCCTGGGGCACCGCAGCTCTTAGGCTTTGGGAGCCCCAGTCTTGGGGCGCCCCAGCCCTTAGGCTTTGGGAGCCCCAGGCCTGGTGCCCCCTGCCCTTAGGCTTAGGGAGCCCCAGGCCTGGGGCGGCCCAACCCTTAGGCTTAGGGAGCCCCAGCCCTGGGCGCCCCAGCTTTAGGCTTAGGGAGCCCCAGGCCAGGGGCACCCCAGCCCTTGGGCTTTGGGAGCTCCAGACCTGGGGCACCCCAGCCTTTTGGCTTAGGGAGCCCCCGGACCTGGAAGCACCAGCACTTAGACTTTGGGAGCCCCAGGCCTGTGGCGACACAGCCCTTAGGCTTAGGGAGCCTCAGGTCTTGGGCGCCCCAGGCGTAGGCTTAGGGAGCCCCAGCTTGGGGCGCTACAGCCTTTAGGCCTAAGGAAGCCCAGGCTTGGGGCGCCGCAGCCCTTAGGATTTGGGAGCTCCAACCCTGGGGCACCCCAGCGCTTAGGCTTAGGGAGCCCCACGCCTTGGGCGCCCCAGCCCTTAGGCTTAGGGAGCCTCTGTCCTGGGGCGCCACAGCCCTTACGATTTGGGAGCCCCAGGCTTGGGGCGCCTCAACCCTTAGGTTTTGGGAGCTTCAGGCCTGTGGCGCCCCAGCCCTTAGGCTTTGGGAGCCCCAGGACTGGGGGCACCCAGCCCTTATGCTTAGGGAGCCCAAGGCCTGGGACGCCCCAGCCCTTCGGCTTAGGGCGCGACAGGCCTAGGGCGGCCCAGCCCTTAGGCTTTGGGAGTCCCAGGCCTGGGGAGCCCCAGCCCTTAGGTTTTGGGAACCCATGGCCTGGTATACCCCAGCCCTTAGGCTTAGGGAGCCCCTGGCCTGGGGCGCCCCAGCCCTTAGGCTTTGGGAGCCCCAGGCCTGGGACGCCCCCACCCTTAGGCTTTGGGAGCCCCAGGCCTGTGGTGCCCAGACCTTATGCTTTGAGAGCCCCAGGCTTGGGACGCCCCAGGTCTTAGGCTTTGGGAGCCCCAGGCCTGGGGCGCCACAGCCCTTAGGCTTAGGGAGCCCATGGCCTGGGACGCCCCAGCCCTTCGGCTTTGGGCCCGACAGGCCTATGGCGTCCCAGCCCTTCGTGTTAGGGAGCCCCAGGCCTGGGGCACCCCAGCCCTTAGGCTTTGAGGGTCCCAGACCTGGGGCGCCCCATCCCTTAGGTTTTGGGAGCCCCAGGCCTGGTACGCCCCAGCCCTTAGGCTTAGGGAGCCCCAGGCCTGGGGCGCCCCAGCCCTTAGGCTTTGGGAGCCCAAGCCTGGGACGCCCCAGCCCTTAGGCTTAGGGAGCCCCAGGCCTGGGCGCCCAAGCCCTTAGATTTTGGGAGCCCCAGGCCTAGGCGCCGCAGCCCTTAGGCCTTGGGAGCCCAAGCCTGGGATGCCCCAGCCCTTAGGCTTTGGGAGGCCAAGCCTGGGATGCCCCAGCCCTTAGGTTTGGGAGCACAAGCCTGCGGCGCCCCAGCACGTAGGCTTTGGGAGTCCCAGGCCTGGGGCGCCCCAGCCCTTAGGCTTAGATAGCCCCAGCCCTGGGGCACCCCAGCTCTTAGGCTTTGGGAGAGCCAGGCATGGGGCGCCCCAGTCCTTAGTTTTAGGGAGCCCCAGTCTTGGGGTGCTCAGCACATAGGCTTGGGGAGGCCCAGGTCTGCGGCGTCCCAGCCTTTAGGCTTTGGGAGCCCCAGGCCTGGGGCGCCCTGCCCTTATGCTTTGGGAGCCCCAGGCCTGGGGCGGCCCCGCCCTTAGGCATAGGGAGCCCCAGGCCTGGGGCGCCCCAGCCCTTAGGCTTAGGGAGCCTCTGGGCTGGGGCGCTACAACCCTTTGTCTTAGGGAGCCCCAGGACTGGGGCACCCCAGCCCTTAGGCTTTTGGAGCCCCAGGCCTGGGGCGCCCCAGCCCTTATGCTTTGGGTGCCCCTGGCCTGGGGCGCCCCAGCCCTTAGGCTTTGGGAGCCCCAGGCCTGGGGGCACCCTGCCCTTAGGCTTAGGGAGTCCATGGCCTGGGACGCCCCAGCCCTTCGGCTTAGGTCGCGACAGGCCTAGGGCGACCCAGCCCTTAGGCTTTGGGAGCCCCAGGCCTGGGGCACTCCTGCCCTTAGGTTTTGGGAGTCCCAGGCCTGGGGCGCCACCGCCCTTAGGATTTGGGGGCCCCAGCCCAGTTGCGCCCCAGCCCTTAGGCTTAGGGAGCCCAAGGCCTGCGATGCCCCAGCCCTTAGGCTTTGCGAGCCCCAGCCGGGGCGCCACAGCCCTTAGGCTTTGGGAGTCCCAGGCCTGAGGCGCCCCAGCGCTTAGGCTTTGGGAGCCCCACACCTGGGGCGCCCCAGCCCTTAGGCTTTGGGAGCCCCAGGCCTGGGGTCACCCAGCCTTTCGGAGAACCAGGCCTGGGGCGCCCCAGCCCTTAGGCTTTTGGAGCCCCAGGCATGGGGCGCCCCAGCACTTAGGCTTTGGGAGCCCCAGTCTTGGGGCGCCCCAGCCCTTAGGCTTTGGGAGCCCCAGGCCTGGGGCGCCCTGCCCTTAGGCTTAGGGAGCCCCAGGCCTGGGGCGGCCCAACCCTTAGGCTTAGGGAGCCCCAGCCCTGGGCGCCCCAGCTTTAGGCTTAGGGATCCCCTGGCCAGGGGCACCCCAGCCATGGGCTTTGGGAGCTCCAGACCTGGGGCACCCCAGCCTTTTGGCGTAGGGAGCCCCAGGACTGGGAAACACCAGCCCTTAGACTTTGGGAGCCCCAGGCCTGTGGCGCCCCAGCCCTTAGGCTTAGGGAGCCTCAGGTCTTGGGCGCCCCAGGCGTAGGCTTAGGGATCCCCAGCTTGGGGCGCTACAGCCTTTAGGCCTAAGGAAGCCCAGGCTTGGGGCGCCGCAGCTCTTAGGATTTGGGAGCTCCAACCCTGGGGCACCCCAGCGCTTAGGCTTAGGGAGCTCCACGCCTTGGGCGCCCCAGCCCTTAGGCTTAGGGAGCCTCTGTCCTGGGGCGCCACAGCCCTTAGGATTTGGGAGCCCCAGGCCTGGGGAGCCCCAGCTCTTATGTTTAGGGTGCCCCTGGCCTGTGGCGCCCCAGCCCTTAGGCTTTCGGAACCCCAGGCCTGGGGCGCTCCAGCCCTTAGGATTTGGGAGCCCCAGGCCTGTGGCACCAAAGCCCTTAGGATTTGGGAGTGCCAGGCTGGGACGCCCCAGGCCATAGGTTTTGGGAGCTCCAGGCCTGTGGTGCCCAGCCCTTATGCTTTGAGAGCCCCAGGCTTGGGGCGCCCCAGGTCTTAGGCTTTGGGAGCCCCAGGCCTGGGGCCCCACAGCCCTTAGGCTTAGGGAGCCCATGGCCTGGGACGCCCCAGCCATTCGGCTTTGGGCCCGACAGGCCTATGGCGTCCCAGCCCTTCGTCTTAGGGAGCCCCAGGCCTGGGGCACCCCAGCCCTTAGGCTTTGAGGGTCCCAGACCTGGGGCGCCCCATCCCTTAGGTTTTGGGAGCCCCAGGCCTGGTACGCCCCAGCCCTTAGGCTTAGGGAGCCCCAGGCCTGGGGCGCCCCAGCCCTTAAGCTTTGGGAGCCCAAGCCTGGGGCGCCCCAGCCCTTAGGCTTAGGGAGCCCCAGGCGTGGGCGCCCAAGCCCTTAGATTTTGGGAGCCCCAGGCCTAGGCGCCGCAGCCCTTAGGCCTTGGGAGCCCAAGCCTGGGATGCCCCAGCCCTTAGGCTTTGGGAGGCCAAGCCTGGGATGCCCCAGCCCTTAGGTTTGGGAGCACAAGCCTGCGGCGCCCCAGCACGTAGGCTTTGGGAGTCCCAGGCCTGGGGCGCCCCAGCCCTTAGGCTTAGGCAGCCCCAGCCCTGGGGCACCCCAGCTCTTAGGCTTTGGGAGAGCCAGTCATGGGGCGCCCCAGCCCTTAGTTTTAGGGAGCCCCAGTCTTGGGGTGCTCAGCACATAGGCTTGGGGAGGCCCTGGTCTGCGGCGTCCCAGCCTTTAGTCTTAGGGAGCCCCAGGCCTGGGAAGCCCCAGCCCTTAAGCTTTGGGAGCCCCAGGCCTGTGGCGCCCCAGCCCTTAGACTTCGGGAGCCCCAGGTCTTGGGCGCCCCAACCCTAGCCTTAGGGAACCACAGGTTGGGGCGCTACAGCACTTAGGCTTAAGGAGGCCCAGGCTTCGGGCGCCGCAGCCCTTAGGATTAGGGAGCTCCAACCCTGGGGCACCCCAGCCCTTATGCTTTGGGAGCCCCAGGCCTGGGGCGGCGCCGCCCTTAGGCATAGGGAGCCCCAGGCCTGGGGCGCCCCAGCCCTTAGGCTTAGGGAGCCTCTGGGCTGGGGCGCTACAACCCTTTGTCTTAGGGAGCCCCAGGACTGGGGCACCCCAGCCCTTAGGCTTTGGGAGCCCCAGGCCTGGGGCGCCCCAGCCCTTATGCTTTGGGTGCCCCTGGCCTGGGGCGCCCCAGCCCTTAGGCTTTGGGAGCCCCAGGCCTGGGGGCACCCAGCCCTTAGGCTTAGGGAGTCCATGGCCTGGGACGCCCCAGCCCTTCGGCTTAGGGCGCGACAGGCCTAGGGCGCCCCAGCCCTTAGGCTTTGGGAGCCCCAGGCCTGGGGCACTCCTGCCCTTAGGTTTTGGGAGTCCCAGGCCTGGGGCGCCACCGCCCTTAGGATTTGGGAGCCCCAGCCCAGTTGCGCCCCAGCCCTTAGGCTTAGGGAGCCCAAGGCCTGCGATGCCCCAGCCCTTAGGCTTTGGGAGCCCCAGGCCTGGGGCGCCCCAGCCCTTAGGCTTTGGGAGTCCCAGGCCTGGGGCGCCCCCGCCCTTAGGATTTGGGAGCCCCAGGCCAGTTGCGCCCCAGCCCTTAGGCTTTGGGAGCCCAAGCCCTGCGACGCCCCAGCCCTTAGGCTTTGGGAGCCCCAGTCCTGGGACGCACCAGCCTTTAGGCTTACGGAGCCCCAGGCCTGGGGCGCCACATCCCTTAGTAATTGGGCGCCCCAGTCCTAGGGCGCCCCAGCCCTTTGGCTTAGGGAGCCCCAGGTCTGGGGCGCCCCAGCCCTTAGTTTTAGGGAGCCCCAGGCCAGTTGCGCCCCAGCCCTTAGGCTTTGGGAGCCCCAGGCCTGGGGGGCCCCAGCCCTTAGGCTTTGGGAGTCCCAGGCCAGTTGCGCCCCTGCCCTTAGGCTGTGGGAGCCCAAGGCCTGCGACGCCCCAGCCCTTAGTCTTTGGGAGCCCCAGGCCTGGGACGCCCCAGCCTTTAGGCTTACGGAGCCCCAGGCCTGGGGCGCCACATCCCTTAGGAATTGGGCGCTCCAGGCCTAGGGCGCCCCAGCCCTTTGGCTTAGGGAGCCCCAGGCCTGGGGCACCCCAGCCCTTAGTTTTAGGGAGCCCCTGGCCTGGGGCGCCGCAGCCCTTAGGCTTTGGCAGCCCCTGCCAGGGCGCCCCAGCCTTTAGGCTTTGGGAGCCCCTGCCTGAGGCGCCCAAGCGCTTAGGCTTTGGGAGCCCCACGCCTGGGGCGCCCCAGCCCTTAGGCTTAGGGAGCCTCAGGCCAGGGGGCACCCAGCCCTTCGACTTAGGGAGCCCCAGGCCTGGGGGCACCCAGCCCTTCGACTTAGGGTGCCCCAGGCCTGGGGCGTCCCAGCCCTTAGGCTTAGGGAGCCCCAGGCCTGCGGCACCCCAGCCCTCAGGCTTAGGGAGCCCATGGCCTGCGACGCCCCAGCCCTTCGGCTTAGGGCGCGACAGGACTAGGGCGCCCCAGCCCTTAGGCTTTGGGAGTCCCAGGCCTGGGGCGGCCCCGCCCTTAAGCATAGGGAGCCTCAGGCCTGGGGCGCCCCAGCCCTTAGGCTTAGGGAGCCTCTGGCCTGGGGCGCTACAACCCTTTGTCTTAGGGAGCCCCAGGACTGGGGCACCCCAGCCCTTAGGTTTTGGGAGCCCCAGGCCTTTGGCGCCCCAGCCCTTAGGCTTTGGGTGCCCCAGGCCTGGGGCGCCCCACCCTTAGGCTTTGGGAGCCCCAGGCCTGGGGGCACCCAGCCCTTAGGTTTAGGGAGTCCATGGCCTGGGACGCCCCAGCCCTTCGTCTTAGGGCGCGACAGGCCTAGGGCGCCCCAGCAAGTAGGCTTTGGGAGCCCCAGGCCTGGGGTACTCCTGCCCTTCGGTTTTGGGAGTCCCAGGCCTGGGGCGCCACCTCCCTTAGGATTTGGAGCCCCAGCCCAGTTGCGCCGCAGCCCTTAGGCTTAGGGAGCCCAAGGCCTGCGACGCCCCAGCCCTTAGGCTTAGGGAACCCCAGGCTTCCGACGCCCCAGCCCTTAGGCTTAGGGAGCCCATGGCCGGCGACGCCCCAGCGCTTCGGCTTAGGGCGCGACAGGACTGGGGCGCCCCAGTCCTTAGGCTTTGGGACCCACAGGCCTGGGGCACCCCAGCCCTTAGGCTTTGGGAGTCCCAGGCCTGGGGCGCCCCAGCCCTTAAGGTTAGGGAGCCCAATCCTGCGATGCCCCAGCCCTTAGGCTTTGGGAGCCCCAGGCCTGGGTCGCGCCAGCCCTTAGGTTTACGCAGCACCAGGCCTGGGGCGCCCCAGCCCTTAGGCTTTGGGAGCCCCAGGTCTTAGGCTTCCCTGCTCTTAGGATTGGGGAGCCCCAGGCCTGGGGCCCCCCAGCCCTTAGGCTTAGGGAGCCCAATCCTGCGATGCCCCAGCCCTTAGGCTTTGGGAGCCCCAGGCCTGGGGCGCGCCAGCTCTTAGGCTTACGCAGCACCAGGCCTGGGGCGCCTCAGCTCTTAGGCTTTGGGCAGCCCCGGACTAGGTCGCCCCAGCCCTTCGGCTTAGAGAGCCCCAGCCTGGGGCGCCCCAGCTCTTAGATTTAGGGAGCCCCTGGCCTGTGGCCCCCAGCCCTTTGGCTTTGGGAGCCCCAGGCTGGGGCGCCCCAGCCATTAGGCTTTGGGAGCCCCAGGCCTGGGGCGCCCCAGCTCTTAGGTTTGGGAACCCCAGGCCTGGAGCGCTCCAGCCATTATACTTTGGGAGCCCCATGCCTGGGGCGCCACAGCTCTTTGGATTTGGGAGCCCCAGGCTGGGGCGCCCCAGGCCATAACTTTTGGGAGCCCCAGGCCTGTGGCGCCCAGCCCTTAGGCTTAGGGAGCCCCAGGCCTGGGGGGACCCAGCTCTTCGGCTTAGGGAGCCCCAGGCCTGGGGCGTCCTAGCCCTTAGGCTTAGGGAGCTCCAGGCCTGGGACGCCACAGCCCTTAGGCTTAGGGAGCCCATGGCTGGGACACCCCAGCTCTTCGGCATCGGGAGCCCGAGCCTGGGGCGCCCCAGCCGTTAGGCTTTGGGTGTCCCAGACCTGGGGCGCCCCAACCCTTAGATTTTGGGAGCCCCAGGCCTGGTACCCCCCTGCCCTTAGGCTTAGGGACCCCCAAACCTGGGGCGCCAAAGCGCTTAGGCTTTGGGAGCCCCAGGCCTGAAGTGCCCCAGCCCTTAGGCTTAGGTAGCCCCAGTCTTGGGGTGCCCCAGCAATGCTTACCTGATAGTACCACCAATGATTAGAAAGGAAAAGAGCCTCTCTCTAATAGAATTCCTGAGCTTCTAGATAAAACTACAGCTGTCATCAGGAAGCCTGCGTGAAACTCAAAAGGAAACAGCACTGAAAGGAAAAGGTTCAAACTCTGATGGTATCAACTGAGTGCCAGAACCCAGCTATTCCTGATGCTCTGTCCCCAGACTTACAAATTCTATGAACCTAACCATTAATTCCTTCTCCCGCTCCTTCCCTTCTTACGCCCCAAGGTACTTTGACTTAGCTTTGAAGGCACTCACAACTTCAGGGGTTCTGCCTTGCACAGGTGTCTGCTTGCTTCCAGTTCAGTCCTGACATTGTCCCTATCTTTAGCCATGTTAGGCTTGCATACTAGAGCTTTCCTTTGCTTGTCTCCCTATTGTTCTTGTCCTATGAAGTCTGTGGCTTTATCTTTAAGTCTAAGTCCTGCTCTTCCGCTTTCTTAGAAATCTGTCTCTGTATCTTGGCTCGTGGCAGGTTGTGTCCTTCAAAGATGACTGTCCTAATGTTGCACATCGCACATTCTCTTGTTACAAGATGAGATTGTGTTCATTTTTCCAGAAACAGGGCCTGCTTTCCCTCTTCCTTGCATCTTGGCAGGCCTTTGACTATGGCAGAAGTGTTGCTCTGTGACTTCCACCTGGTCGTATTGGGTTGTTCACCATTTGGACCCTGTCAGGATATTGCAAGGAAGACCAAGCCAAATGAAAATGTCACATATAGGGTTCTTCTTGAGCTCCAACCAATAGAAGTATCAGTTGTGTGAGTCTTAAGAGAGCTGCAGCCTCTGTCCTTTGAGCTACCCCAGCTAATGCTTGATGAAGCCAAAACTAGTGTCCTCACTGAGCTCTACCCAGATTGCAGATTTGTGAGCAAAATTGATGTTATCATTACTTTAAGATGTTATTTGTGGGGATACTTTCTGTTAGCAGCAGATCATCAGTATACTGCCTAATCAGACTGCATTGCCAGTTTTACTCTCTCTCTCCATATATATATATATATATATAGATAGATAGATAGATAGATAGATAGATAGATATAGATAGATAGATAAATATAGATAGAGATAGAGATAGATAGAGAGAGATAGAGATAGAGAGAGAGATAGAGAGAGATAGAGAGATAGAGAGATATAGAGATATAGAAATAGAGATATAGAGATATATAGATATAGATATCCTCCTCTCATCTGTCAGTTGGTTGTACTATAATGGTTTGTGTATTGTTATGATGCTGGAAGCTCTGTTCCCAGAATTTCAAATACCATCAGGATTGCCCATGGTGGACAGGTTTCAGTGAAGCTTCTAGACTAAGACAGACAAGGAAGAGGGGCCTGACCGTCCACTTCCAAAAATTACTGAAAGAAACCTTATGGATCACAAGAGAACACTGACTGACTAATGTGTTTTGGACACACTATCAGTGGACAATTGCTAGAGGAAGACATCATATTTGATGAAATAGAGGGACAGGGAAGATCCTTTTTGAGGCAGATTGACCTAATCGCTGCAACAATGGACTTCAACATTCAGGAATGTGTGACAATGGTGCCAGATAAGACAGCACTCCATTCCATTTCATATAAGGTCTCCATGGATCACAGTAGACTTGATGGCACTCTCTATATGTTTGTCTTCAGTGACTTCCCATAGGGCTGCTCTGCCTGGCAGCCTCTATTCTTCATGCTTCCAAATGGGGAGCACAACAGGTCCATAGTCACTGATATTCCCCTCAATCCCCAGGTAAAGTAAGGAGGCATGAAACTAACTAGGTTGTTCTCTTTGCCTTGTCTCTCTTCCTTTTCTCCTCCTCCAACAGGGCTAGAGGGAGTAAATACTTACCTTGCAGTCTAGAAGAGAATTTCTTCCACACCAAAATCTTCTCCTTCCTCAAAAGGCACATACATGCCTTTCTCCTTGTTTTGAATTAAAATGGCAGATGGGATGGTAGGAAAGAAAATGAACTAGTCTAACAGAATGGCCAAACAGATTTACCTTCCACATAAGAATGCAAATAACTCCTCAATCTTGTTATAGTGTCATGATATGATGAGCTCCATCAAAGCAGAGTAGAACACCACGGAGGTCAGACCAGAAAGACCATATTGAGTTGATTTTGTATGAGAGATTCTAGTTGCTAATTATACTTTTCATAACAGACAGATGGCAGGTATAGAAGCCCAGACTTAAAATGTCTTTATCTAATTGCCTGCCTAAATATATATTTGCAATATGGTCTTCAAAGGGAATACTTTCTTTACCTTAAATTCCATTTCTTTTTCCGCTCTTTTATGTAATTTTATTTAAGTATCATTGATGTACAATAGACCATAGTGTGTTTTGCTCTTTGAGGTTTTTAAAAAGAATCATTTTATTGGGGGTTCCTACAACTCTTAGTACAATCTATACATAAATCCACTGTGTACATTTGTTGCCATCATCATTCTCAAAACATTTGCTTTCTACTTGAGCCTTTTGTAGTAGCTGCTCATTTCCCTTCCTTCCCACTCCCCCTCCCTCATGGACCCTTGATAATTTATAAATTATTATTCTGTCCTATCTTACACTGTCCGACATCTACCTTCACCCACTTTTTTGTTGTCCCTCCCTCATGGAGGAGGTTATATGGAGATCCTTGTAATCAGATCCCTCTTTCTACCCAACCTTTCCTCCACCCTCCTGTTATTGCTACTCTCAGCACTGGTCCTGAAGGGGTCATCTGTCCTGGTTTTCCTGTGTTTCCAGTTCCTATATGGACCAGTGTATATTCTCTGGTCTAGCCAGGTTTGTAAGGTAGTATTGGGATCATGATAGTGGGCGCGGTAGCATTTAGGAACGAGAGGAAAGTTATATGTTTCATCGTTGCTACACTGCATCCTAACTGGCTCATCTCCTCCCAGCGACCCTTCTGTAAGGGGTTGTCCCGTTGCCTACAGATAGATCTTAGATCTCCTAACTGTACCCCCCTTCATTCACAATGATATGATTTTTTTGTTCTTTGATGCCTGAAACCTGATCCCTTCTACATCTTGTGATCACACAGGCTGGTGTGCTTCTTTCATGGGTGCTTTATTGCTTCTGAGTTAGATGGCCACTTGTGAACCTTCTAGTCTTTAAAACCCTAGACTCTTTATCTTTTGATACCTAGGCTCCATAAGCTTTCTTCACCTCATTTGTTTATAGACCCACTTTTTGTCTTGAGTGATTGTGTCGGGAAGGTGACCATCATGGAATACCAGTTCCTTAAATTCCATATCTATAGGCTTAAGTCTTACCCACAGGAAGCCTATTTTTATTTTATCCCTGGAACAAAATCTTGCAATAATTTTCTCTTTTTGGGTAAGTCCATCCTGAATCACTTATCATTTAACATTTACAAGAATTTATCTGTAACCAACCCCATTTACATAGTCTCATTCATGCTATTTCCACAATAATTGCTAATAACCCTATTTTTTAGAATCAGAAGAAAGCATCAGCATCAATATCCCATTGCCACTGAGTTGATTTCAACTCATGGGTACCCTATAGGACAGAATAGTATTGCCTCATAGGTTTCCAAGGCTGAAAAAAAATCTATTTATTGTGAGATGGGTGAAGGTTTACAGAATACATCTGTTTTCCATGTGACAGTTCACACATATTTTGCTTCATGATATTGACTGCAGTCTGCTCAACGTAATATCACTTATCACACTTCCTCCTTGTATTTCCTGTTTCCATTCCCCCTTCTTTCCTGACCCTTCTGAACTTTATCTTTGAATAAATTATATCCTTTTGATTCAAATAGTTGATTAGTGTTACTTTTTACCTTATAGATCTACCTATTGTTTGGCTGAAGATTGAGCCAAGGGAGTGAGTTCAGTTCCAGATCTGAAGGTGCCTAAGGACAACAGTCTTGTAGGTTCCAAGAATCTCTCTCTGAGCAATACCCCTAAACTTTTAAAATAAGTTTAAACTTTGTTGCACATATTTCTCCTATTCTATCCCAAAATTCCAAAGCAAATTCATTATCATTGTGTTGAAGCTGACTCATAGAGACCCTACAAGATAGAATAGAACTTCACCCTTTCATTTTCCAAGGCTTAAATCTTTACCAGAGCAGACAAACTCATATTTCTCACATGGACCAACTGATAGGTTAGAACCACTTACTTTGTGGTTAGGAGCACAATGAGGAGTCCACTCTGCCATTAGAGCTCGTTAAGAATGCTATCCAGGATTCCCTAATGCTATCCCTCTCAGATCAGTTGGTAGTGGTAATAAATGTAAATCTTAAGGGGGTCAGACTGCCACATCGTAACTCTTCCTTGGGGAAGATGGGGGGTTTGAACTGCTGATTGATTAGCCCTTAAGTGCTTAATTACTGCCTCACCAGGGTTCTCCTTAACATCAGAACAGTGGACACTTATTGGTTTTTCTTGCTGGTCTCTGTTCCCTAAAAATTGCACTTCATCCACAGGGTTTTCTTCCACAACACACAGCTGCTAGTGTTTTTGGTTTTTTTCTCCACATGACTTCACCTTCCTGGTCAAAGCTGATTTGTCCAGTGCTAAACACACAATGAAAACATAGCCATATTTGCACACTACAAAATTTGAAGTGAGACAGCAAACTATTTGTTGAGTTTTTTGAATGACAGAAGTCTAAAAGGAAGTGTTATGATACAGGAAACAGTGAGTTTTGATGTCCAGGATCTATGCTGGGGACCCGGTTGGCACTCCGAATGACTATTCAAAGTGATGGTATGAATTCTCCTCTTCCATGACCTACACATATAATAGATATAACCACTAAGTCCATGATTTGACAAATGTCTTGTGTGATTGAGTTTTGGTTCCCCATAGGATTAGATCCTGAGACAAAGGTTTTAATTAAGCCATTTTTGGGGGAGATATCAATAAGGAAATGGGAAACAGAAAAGGGAAAGAAGGCAGCCAATGAAAAGTACATTATGAAACAATTTAAAATTGTGAGCAACTGGAGGTTAATCTTACTGGAGACACTGTAGAAAATCCACTAGTTATTCTGCCCAGAATGTGAGGGAGTGTGGCTATTTGTCCAACAACTCCTATGGGTCATTGGTTAAGGGTTACTGCAGGAAGCAAGAATTAACTCCACAACCTCCTAAGCCATGCATGCTCAGGTACAGTGGTCTACAGAAACTAGAGAAAGCAGGAAGAGAGATGTGCTGGCCATTCGGAATTAGGCTAGCATGCCAAGTTGTCAGACATGTCAGGTTCTTGCACTATCATAACTTGTGAGATATACCACTGGTATTTCAAACACAAGCATAGTTACCCGTGGTGGAAAATTTTCAGAAAAGCTTACAAGCTAAATAGACTAGAAAGAATAACCTGCCAATCTACATCTGATAAAAATAGTGGTGTTTGTGGAGCACATTGATAGCAGTGGAATATTTTTTCATATAGTGCAGGATGATGAACCCCTCAAGTTGGAAGACACTCAAAATATAATTGGGGAAGAGCTGTCTCCTCAAAGTAGAGTTGACCTTAGTGATATAAAGTTTTCAGGACCTATATTTGTTGATGTGGCAATGACTCAAAATGAGAAGAAACAGCAGTACTGCAATAACCACTAACAAGAAGATGGGATGCATGAAATATGTATCTAGAAAAATTGGAAGCCATGAAAAAATGGAACACATAAAGATCAAACACTCTAGGTGTTATTGAACTGAAATAGACTGGCATTGGCCATTTTGAATGTCATAATAATATGGTTTACATACCAGAGTAACAAATTTGAAAGGAATGGATGACTTTCATGTTAAAAAAGAGAATGTTTCAACATCGATTCCAATGTTCACCATTGTTAGGTGTAGGATATATTACACCTACAAGGATGAATAATTAATAAAGTTATTATTCAAATTGACACACCAACCACTAATGCTAACAATAAAGCCATTGAGGATTTTTACCAACCTTTTCAGTCTGAAATTGATGAAACATGCAATCAAGATTACTGATGACTTGAACGCAAAAATTGGAAACTAAGGAGGAGGATCACTAGTTAGAAAACATGGCCATGGGGATGGAAGCCACATGGGAGATCTCATGACAGAATATTCCAATAAGGATGGCTTATTGATTGAACATTTATTTTTCAGTGATGTAAACAGTAACCATAGACATGGATCATGTATATTGGATAGAAATACACAGGAATTAAATCAACTACATCTGTTGAAATAAACTACTATATATACTCGAGTATAACCCAAGGCAACTAATTTTACCCCCCAAAGCTGGGGTGCTTTTTCAGCACAAAAAATTGTGCTGAAAAAAACTCGGCTTATACTCAAGTATTTACGGTATAAAGAAGTTCAATATCATCAGTCACGAGACTGGAGACCAACTGTGGAACAAACCATCAATGGCAAATTCAACTCGAATTCAAATAAAATTAAAACAAGTCCCCAAGAGTCAAAGTATGAATTTGAGTATATCTCATCTAAATTAGAGGATACTTCAAGAAGAAAGTTGACACATTGAACACAAATCACCTGAGATGATACAAGTTCTGCAATAATATCAAGAACATCATAAATAAAGAAATTCAAAGATAATTAAAAAGATAGAAACTAAAGAAAAGACAAAATGGATGTCACGTTGAATGTGGAGTAGCTGAAGCCAATGAAAGAAATGATGAAGTATGAAAAAGAGAGAGAGAGAAATATAGAAATAATTGATGAAGTAAAGACGCTGAATAAAGAAGCTGAACATAAAATTTCAAAGGGGAATTCAAAAAGATGGAATGAAGAAATATATGAAAAGGTGCAAAGACCTGGAATTAGGACAGCAAAAATGAAAAGCATGTGCATTTCACTAGCTGAAAAAATTGAAGAGAAATTCAAAATACAGAATTACACAGATAGCATCAAAAGAAGATGAAAGGGATTCACTGACCACATGAAGCCCAGGCTCCACAGCGCTGAGTCCAGAAGACCAAGATAGCATAGGGTTCTCACTGCAGATTGGTCTGAGAGTACTCACAGTAGTAGGCCCTGGATCAACTTGGGAAAATGTAGAACTCAAAATAAGAAGACTAACCTTAGGATATGATAGGCACTAGTGGAATTCCCATTTGACACCTGACCTCACCTCCATGGCTCAACTTTCAGCCCCCAAATAGGAGACCTATACTGTCAACGATGTACAATTCAGAGCCCAGCATTTGTCAGGGAGTTACTCAGAAGGCAGGAAGGAATGGGAACGAAAGACCAATGGAAACGGAAAACAAAGGGAGGGAATAGGAAAAGTAGTATTGCATTGTAGGTATTGCAATCTATATCATAAAACATTGCATGAATTGTAAGGAAAATCAATTTACTCTGTAGATTTTCCCTCACATCACAATCAAAACAGTGTAAAAAGAAAATAAGTCATATGACCGAGTACACTGGTAGATCTTGCTGAAGACCAATTTCCAGTGTTAAAAGATGTCACTTTGAGGAATAAGGCACAGCTGAGCCCTAGTGGTATAGTGGTTGCAAACATAATGCGTCAGAACCAACCCAGTTGGGTTGCTCAACACAAGATCAGCAATTCTGCTCCCATACAAAGTTCCAGTATTGGAAACCCACAGGGATATCTCTCCCCTGTCCTATAGAGTTGCTAAGGGTTGGAATCAACTTGATGGCAGTGAACTGGATGTAAGCCAGGCTGACTAGAGACACAAATCAAGTGCCACTCATATATGTGCAATAAATAGTTTTCTATCAAGAAGTCATTATAGTATTTCTATTTCAAGGAAATATCCCAGGCCAGTCCAACTCAAGTCCATAAGTCCAACACTAGCCCATAAGTTCCTTTCCAACTTACGCAGTTACATGCAATGATGCAGAATGCAGGGATGTCAAAGGCCAGTGATTGTAATGTCGTGTGGACCCAAGGTCGATGGAAGCATGGCAAGACTCTGGCAGCTCTCAACGTGGGCAGGAAGCAGTCAGGTGAATGCAAAAAGAAGGGGAGGTTCCCAGGGCCCTCCTTATGAGAAGGCCATGGCCACAAAGAGGCACCATCAGGCTATGGTGTGATTGACAGATTGGATACCAACCTTACACTTTGACATATCTTCAAACTGACATAAAATTATATAACTATCATACTATGGTACTTTCAATCACCTCATATGTACTTGAAAATGGACAATAATTATGAAAGGTAAAATAAAAGTTGATGTCTTTGAATTATGATGCTGGTGCAGAATACTGAATTTTCCATGGACTTTTAGAAGAAGGAGCAAATCTTTCTTGGCGGAAGTAGAGCCAGAATGCTTCCTAGACGTGAGAATGGCAAGACATCATATCACATACTTTGGACATGTTAACAGCTGAGCATAGTCCCTAGAGAAGGATATCATACTTTGTAAAGTGGAGTGGTGAAAAAAAGAAGAAGGTCCTCAATGGGATGAATTGGCATACTGGCTGCAAAAACGGTCTCCAACATTAACTGTGAGGAAACAGGCTGTGGGTGCTATGAGTTAGAGCCAAATTAACAGTGTCTAACAATGACAACTCCCCTCCCCTGCCCCATCTGTCAATTTGCTGCACTGTGGTAGCTTGTGCTTTGCTGTAATGCTGGGAGTTAGTCCACTAGTACTTCAAATACCAGGCAGGATCACCCACGGTGAACAGATTTCAACACAGCTTCCAGACTAAGAACTGACAGGACGACAAAACAATCAGTTCACTTCTGAGGGATTCACCATTGAAAACTTTCTGCATAGCAGTAAAATATTGTCTGATATAATGCCAGAAAATGAGCCCCTCAGATTGCAAAACAATCAAAATATCACCGAGAAAGAGAGCTTCCTCCAAGTAGGGTCCACCTTAATGATAACTCAAAACCTCACAACAGGAGCTGTAGATAACATCATAATAAATGGAGAAAATATTGAAGTTATCAAGGATTTCGTCTTGCTTAGATTCACAACTAATGCTCATGGAAACAACAATCAAGAAACCAAATAACATATTGCATTAGGCAAATCTACTGCACATAACCACTTTAAAGTACTGAAGATCAAGAATTTCACTTAGGATTAATGAATGTGAAATTTGAACATTGAATGAGAACGACTGAAGGAGAACTGGTGCATTTGAATTAAGGTACTGACAAAAAAATTCTGGAAGTACCATGGGTGGAGAGAAGAATAAACAAATCTGTCTGAGAAGAAGTGCAGCTAAATGTTCCTTGGCAGATAGGATGGCGAGACTTCATCTCCTGTACTTTGCAGAGGTTATCAGGACAGCCCAGTCCCTGGAGGAATATCATACACATTACAGTGGAGGGGTTGCAAAAAGAGGAAGACACCCGATCAAATGGATCGAGACAATTCCTACAACAATGGGCTCAAACATAACAAAATTTTTGAGTATGGGGCACGACCAGGCAATGTTTCATTCTGTTGTGTAGGCATTATTATGAGACAGAACTGACTTGAAGGCATCTAGCAACAAAGTGTACTAAAGCTTTCTGGCACCTTCATTTGCTGATGGATTATAATTCAAAATGAGAAAAATCATTGCAACCATTCATTAATAATCAGAACATGAATCGTGCAAATTAAGAATCTAGGAAAATTGGAAATCATAAAAAATGGAATCTGACCTATAAAGATCAGTATCCTAGGCATTGGTGAGTTGAAATAGTCCCTTTGAATCTTAAAATGATAAGAATGACTATGCTGACAATGACAAATTCAAAAGAATGTCTCTTTCATCCTCAAAAAGAGCATTTCTAGATCTATCTTGAAATGCAATGCTGCCTGTGACAGAATAATATCTATCTTCACACACAAGGAAGGCCGGTTAATAGAACCATTATTCAAATTTTCTCACAAACCACTAAAGCCAATGAAGAATTGTACCAACTTCTTTAGTCTGAAATTGATGACACATGTACTGAAAATGCATTAATAATTGCTGACAATTGGAATGCACACATGGAAACAAAAAGGAAGAAAGAGTAATTAGAAACTATGGCTTTGGGGATCGAAAAGAAGCTGAAGAATGCATGAAAGAATTCTACAAGAGCAATAACTTCCTCATTGCAAACAGCTTTATTCAACAACAGGAGCGGCAGCCCGGGCTGGGGCTCCCAAAACCTAAGGGCAGGGACGCCCCACGCCTGGGGCTCCGTAAGCCTAAGGGCTGGGGCGCCTCAGGCCACGAGCTCCCTAAGCTTAAGGGCTGGGGCGCCCCAGGCCTGGGGCTCCCTAAGAGTAAGGGCTGTGGCGCCCCAGGCCAGGGGCTTCCTAAGCCTAAGGGCTGGGCCGCCCCAGGCGTGGGGCTCCCTAAGCCTAAGGGCTGTGGTGCCCCAGCCCAGGGGCTCCCTAAGCCTAAGGCTGTTCGGCAAACCAAACTGAGCTCAGGGGGAGCTGGTCTGTGGGTTATTTTAGCCAGAAAGTGAGCAGTTTGAACTCACCAGCCACCACTCCAAGGGAGAAAGAGGAGGTTTTCTGCTCCCATGGACTTACAGTCTTCGAAGTGGCAGGGAGCATTTCTATGCCTCCTATGATTAGGATCTCGGAGGGTGAGGGTGGAGTTGGTTCGGACCTGTCTTCAGGCCATTTCCCATAAGGGCTTCCAGCAGTGGCTCTGCCTTCAGGAATGTCTGATGACCTTGAGGGCAGCAAAGTCCTAAACACACTCTGGCAGTGGTTCTCAACCTTCCTAATACAGGTCCTCTTGTTGTGGTGATGCCCCCCTCCCCCAATCATTAAATGATTTTCTTGCTACTTCATCACTGTAATTTTGCTACAGTTATGAATTGGGTGAGCCCTGTGAAAGGGTCATATGACTCCCAAAGGGGTCGCAACCCACAGGTTGAGAACCACTGCACTAAGTGTTCCCCTCCCAGGCAGCCCTACCAGTGTCTGGTGTGCATAGTTCTGTGAGGTGAGAGAAATGGACTTAGTGTCTGCTTCTGGTGACAGTTGATGTGGGTGGGCTTTCTCCCTATGTCAAATCCCTCTCAGGCCATTTGTCACCACAACAGAGGGAGCCATGCACAAAAAAGCAAGAAGAGGATGCACCACAGCAGGACAGCAAGCAGAACAAAGATTGAATAAGCACAATTCACTTCAATCATGAATCGGGTGCCCTTGAGATGTGAGGAAGACCCCAGTCTAGTGACATTAGATCAGGTTTAGGGATTGAGTGAAGGGACCCCTCTTGGCTCCCCACAGTCCCTATTTTGCTTTCCCATTGACCCTGACCCTTGCATTGTGATTGGTCCTTATTCCAGCATGATGGTTGGTTTCATAACCACGGCATATGGGAATGTATTAGTCCATAGGTTATACAGGCACAGCCTCTTGAATGGGTAAGTGAGGAGGCTATTTGGGCTTGCTCATGCCGACCTCTAGTTGTCCTTGACATGACTGGTAGAATGGATCATGTGAAGTGATTTGAGATTGGCGTTGAGATCTGATAGGTCATGCAGACTTCTAGCTGATCCTGGCAGTACCCTATTTTAAGGAAACAGAATGTTTGGCGTTTAAGTCTTATTTGAGCTTAAATTTTGAGCAATAGGCTGTGGCTCACAGTGAGAGTCTATGTGGAGACCCTACATCCATTTTGAGGGGCCACAGATTCAGCCGCCATTGAGTTCTTTCCTACTGCTGACTGGCAGTGGAAAGCTTGTCCCTCAGGCAGTGTGCTTGCGTCCACTCCCCGGGCCAGACTCAACGATATACGGTAGTGTGCACATCCCAGTGAAGGTCCCGCTCATGCTCTCACAGGCCCTCCTGAAACTCCATGAATTGATCTGTCTTCAGTCACAATTTTGTGACAAAGTTGTTTGTTTTCTATGTCTTGTTTAAGTTTTCAGGAGCCCAGGTGGTAATGCTGGATAGTGTTGGACTATTAAGAGCAAGGTCGCTGGTTCAAAGCCACTAGTCATTCCACAGGAGAAAGATGAGGTTATTGCTTCCTGGAAAGGTAGCAACTTCAGGATCTCTACACAGAGTCATTATGAGTCAGAGTCAGCAGGACAGAATGGGTGTCATTTTATTTAAGTCACTGTGGCTGTGGGTCCTTCCGACACCATTTTGGCCTTATGCGGATGCTTTCCTTCATCAAGAACAGCGGTTTGTGCCTTTTTCTTGTGTAAAACTTAGCAAAGGAGTTCCTAATAAAATATAGTTGAATTGGGAGTCTTTTGCCCCTTAAAACAAAGTAATTACATAAATAGAAACGCGACTATGGTGCTAATAACCAGTTGGAGAGTTGAGAGAGCTGAACTCTCAATCCTGATAGAAACCCATTGTGACTGAGCACCTGCTCAAGGTCATCCACAGCCTATGAGGTTGAGCCTATGTGTTTGGGAGTAATTGTGTACATAAAGTTAACAATTTATCTTTCTAAAGATTCTGTCTAAAACTTACTTTAAATAATAAGTTTCCCCCTGGGCTAGGTAAAGTTCAGAGAGTTTAACCCCCTAGTATCCACCCCCTCTCAGCATTCATCATGTTAGGCCAGAGGAGGCAAATCACACCAACTACCCAGGGAGCATTGCTTCCAAAAGCACATTGCCTGTGCCGGGGCAGAGGGGAGGTACCCGGACCAGAAATGCTGACAGAGTGGAACCAGAGAGCTCAGCCCCCAGCTTCCCGAGGGAGCAGCTGTGATGGTTCACTTCTGGATGAATATGTTTAAGCAAAGGCCAAGGGCATGACTTGGGCAGCACGAAAAGCAGATGTGCAGAGGTTGTTCACTACATTCCAGAAATTCACACACTCTCCGGAGGCTCCTTGGCTCAATGGCAGGAAGTCATTGGTGGCTTCCACCTTCAATCCCAAAAGGTCACTGCCGTCCAGTAGATTCCAACCACAGTGACCCTATATGGAGTTTTCAAGATTGTAAATCTTCATGGGAGCCAGCAGTCTCATTGTCCCCCTTGGGACAGGGAGCTAGCAGCCCGTTTTGCCACCAGGGCTCCTTCCTCTCTAATTCTGGATCCAGTCCCTCCGAATATCCTGCCCTGCCCTTGTCTAGGCTTCTTAAATGCGTTCCACGCTGCTTATGTTAGTCTGGGTGCATTTGAGAAACAAATCCACAGAAACACGTATGTATAAGAGAGTTGCATGTAAAGGGTGATTGCACATCAAGAAAACATGCTCGCATGTGCTTATGCACCCGCTTTGTCTTCAGCGATCATGTTGGGGTAGGCTGGTGTGCTTTTTCTATGTGGGCTTTGTTGTTTCTTAGCTAGATGGTCCCCTGTTTATCTTCCAGTCTTTAAGACCCCAGATGCTATATCCTTTGATAGCCGGGCACCATGGTGCTTAACTACTACACCACCAGGGTTCATTAGCATGTGACTTATCTCCTGTCATTCACACTAGATGCTCAAAATAGCAGGAGAACAGGTTTCTCCTTTGTGGCCACACCAGGTACTGACAGAACCAAGAACAGAGACACAGTTATATATCTTGACTATCATTTGCATATTATATGCCAGGAATCCCTAGGAAGTGTCTTGGAATTGTTCTACTCTGGTTCAAATTTCACACACCCTCGCAGTTTCCATACTGACTCTGCCAAACCCCTAGTAACTGATTTGCACCTCCTATCAACTTGGAGAAAACACCCTATGCCAGATATAGAAGTGGACATACTTGGTACCCAGAAAACCTGTTCAGTGTTTTGAGGGCGGCTCAGCAAACAAAATGGGCACAGTGATTAAGCATTCAGCTGCTAACACAACGGTCAACTCTGTAGTGGTTCTGCAAGAGAAGGATATGGTAGTTGACCCCCCAAAAGAGTTACAAACTTGGAAACCCTACGGGTATTTGTATAGGGTCGCTATGTGTTCCAATTGAGATGATTGTCATAGGTTGGGTTTGGTTTAACCCGTCTTACTGAGTATATACATACTCATTCTTTACACGCGATCAGTTACTTTAGAGGAAAAAGACATGCCTGTCCCAGAACAATCCAAGGACTGGTAAAGGCAACACCCACAAAGACACTCCCTCTGCCTGCCTAACTCTAAAATGCTGCCCATAAAACACTCTGCCTGGTAATATGTGGGCAGCACACTGGGGAGGTGCAGCAAATGTGTGTTGAATGTATGAGGCCATTTCATAGTTTGGTTGCACGATCAGGGTGTCTGTTATAAAGCCCATCTCTTTGACTCCACCTCTCAGCAGAGATGAACACAAGCTTCCCGTTTTTTTTTCTCGGCAATGTCCTTGTCAAATAAAAGTTCCTTGTAGATCAGTAACTTGCCACAGAGCAAAACATATGGGAAGAGGCTCATCTTTCTCCTGGCTATGAAATAGAATGGCAAGCCCTTCCCTTCACACACACACACACACACACACACACACACACACACACACACACACACACACATACACATGCGTGCACACACACCCCTGCCTTACAACTACATTCGGTTGATTAGCAAACAAAGCTCTACAACCCAACTATGTGTTTTTCTTCTCCAGAGGAATGACGGACTTATATACCCTGCATTGTCTTTTTTAATGGAATTACCCCAGTTCTCCTCACCTTTTCGTAGATAGTGCAGTGAACTATTAGATAACTGCAGGTATTGAAAACTAGTATTGACTTCCAGTTTGTGTCACCTTTGGCTTTGAGCACCCTCCACTTCTCTAGTAAGCTTTCCATTGCTTTGGGGAAATTTTCTCTCTCTGAATTTATTATGTGAGGGGGGTAGTGTAATAATCAATGTGCCTATGGAGGACTATCCTTCATGACCTAAACTCATTAAGGGGCAGTGCCTGATGGAGCATCAGGTTGGAGGAAGGCTTATTAACAACCTGCATTATACAGATGACACAATTTTGCTGAAAATGAGAAGGACTTGATTCACTTGCTGTTGAAGATGAAGGATTAAAGCCTTCAGTTTGGATTATGACTCAATGTAAAGAAAGCCCAGACCCTCACAACTGGACCTATTGATAACATCATGATAAATGGAGGAAAGATTGAAATTGTCAAGGATTTTGTCTTGCTTGAATCCACAATCAATTCTCATGGAAGCAGCAGAGAAGAGAACAAATGACACATTTCACTAGTCAAATCTGCTACATGAGACCTCTTTAAAGTGTTGAAAAGCAAGAGATTACTTTGAGGACTGGGGCGGGTTGACCCAGGCCATGGTATTTTCAACTGTCTCATATTCATGTGAAAGTTGAACACTGAATAAGGAAGACCAAAGAAGAATAGATATATTTGATTAGTATTGATGTAAAAGAGTAATGAATGTACCATGGACTGCCAAAAGAACAAACCCATCTAACTTGGATGAAATACAGCCAGAATGTTCCTCATGGCAAGGATAATGAGACTTCGCCTTAACTTTGACATGTTGTCCGGAGAGATCAGTCCCTGGAGCAGGACATCGTGTTCTGGAAAGTAGAGGGGCAATGAAAAAGAGGAAGGCCCTCAACAAATGGGATTGACACAGTGGCTGCAACAATGGGCTCAAACTTAAGAACAACTGTGAGAATGGTACAGGACCGGGCAGTGTATGATTATGTTGTATGTATGGTCACAATGAATCCAAACCCTCCCTATGACACTGAACAACAACAACAACCACCACCTGACTGAATCCTCTGGGAGGACTCTTGAATGTGAGAAAATGGAACGACGCCAGAGGAAGGATTGGAGGATGTCTTAAGTTCTTGTCTTAATCTCCTTAACCAAAAATTATCCAACAAGTCAGTAGCCTTAAAACACTTTTCCCCCTGCTTTGGAGCTTACAGGTTCAAATTTGGGGTGCGACTCTAGGTCAGGGTCCTTCTTTGTGGATACCAGAAAGTTCCTTGGCATTCCTCGCTATTTTTCTCCCCGTACTGTGTGTTACTGGGTCTATCCTGGCCTTTAACTCAGAAGTGTTTAGGTTTAGGCTCAAGCCTATTCTCATATGGCCTCATTTTTTTTAACATTTTATTAGGGACTCATACAACTCTTATCACAATCCATACATATACATACACCAATTGTATAAAGCACATCTGTACATTCTTTGCCCTAATCATTTTCTTTTTTTTACATTTTATTAGGGGCTCATACAACTCTTATCACAATTCATACATATACATACATCAACTGTATAAAGCACATCCGCACATTCCCTGCCCCAATCATTCTCAAAGCATTTGCTCTCCACTTAAGCCCTTTGCATCAGGTCTCCTTTTTTTTCCTCTCCCTCCCCCCTTCGCCTTCCCTCATGTACCCTTGGTAATTTATACATTGTTATTTTGTCATATCTTGCCCTATCCCGAGTCTTCCTTCCCCCCCTTCTCTGCTGTCAATCTCCCAGGGAGGAGGTCACATGTGGATCCTCTTAATCAGTTCCCCCTTTCCAACCCACTCACCCTCCACTCTCCCAGCATCGCCCCTCACACCTTTGGTCCTGAAGGTATCATCCACCCTGGATTCCCTGTGCCTCCCGCCCCCATATGCACCAGTGTACAACCTCTGCCATATCCAGCCCTGCAAGGTAGAATTTGGATCATGGTAGTTGGGGGCAGGAAGCATCCAGGATCTGGGGGAAAGCTGTGTTCTTCATCGGTACTACCTCGCACCCTGACTGACCCATCTCCTCTTCTAAACCCCTCAATGAGGGGATCTCCAGTGGCCATAGGGCCTCATTTATATTACAAAAGAACTCCATTCTTTTCAAACAGGATCATGTCCACCAAGGTTCAAATTTCTCACATATTTTGAGGGGGCTACAGATCAATCCATAATGGTTCTTTTGGGTAGCTGTAACAAATGGCTACCAATCGAGTGACTTAAACAGCAGGCATTTGTTCTCTCACTTTTCTGAAGGGCAAAGGGTTAAAATTAAGGTGTGGGCAAGATTCATTCCTTCTGAGAGCTCTGAAGGAGAATCAAAGTAGCCTCTCTCTGCTTCTGGTCACTGCTGCTAATCCTTGATATTTCTTGGCTTATAGATGCACTGATCCAATCTCTGCCAGTGTCTTCACACGGGGTCTCTGTGTGCCCAGTCCTCTTCTTATAAGAACACACCAATCAGTGCATGTAGCATCCATCTGAAATCTAAACCCAGAAAGATGGAGCTCTTGAAATCCTTAACTAAGCACATCTGCCAAGACCTCCTCTCCAAGTAAGGCCATAGCCTCAGGTTCCATGTGAACATGAATGGGTGTGTGTGAATGTGATTTAATGTACTACAGAGGGCACGCTTTGGCCTCAGGAGGAGTGTTTCGCCAGTACCTGCTTCACAGCCCTGAGATTGCCCAGGCATTTGCCACATGTTCTTGTCTTCCCACCATTTATCCACCAATAGGCCTTTTTCCCTAAGTTAGTCAAGCGTCAGTTTCTGTCACTTGTGATCATGACCCTCCCTCCCCCCCAGGTCACAAATTTAAACTGATACAGGCGGTTTCTTTAATGGGCACTATGTTATTCTGACTAGCAAGCAATCCTAAGAAGGGAGGATGAATCAGCAAGAACCCACTTGCTTCATCTAGCTTCAGGGCAGTCCACAGAGGATTGATCCCTGAGCCACTAACGAATTTTGCAACTGTCACAGAACAATGCAAATAAGTAAGATCCACATCTGCTGAACACCATCATGAGGTCAAACTGTGTGTAAATAAATGCCTGTTTCAAGGAGTGAGTAAATCCTTAGGTAAGGAGTGACAGGGCTTTGTTGGCAGAAACACAGCAAGGCATTATGGGTCGGATATTAATGAACTCATGCTCCTGGGCCTCACAGAGCCCCAGCTCAACTGCTTCAGCTTGTTGACAAACTGAACTCAGGGTACCCGGAGAGAGCACTACCATTTTGATGAACAGGGTTGGTTGGGGATGATGCTTCCTAACTTGCATTTTAATATAAATTTGATGCTTCATTTGAGCAATGTGGAAAGAGCATTCAGATAAAAGAGAGGGACAAACATCAAGTGACCAGAGGATGAAACTTCTATCTAATCTGTGCCCACTGGAATTGCTTCGTGGGAAGGTATTTTTTGGGGGTGTGGGGTTGTTCCCCTACCCTGCTCCAAGCCTTCCTCCTCATGCCCACCCCCACCCCAGCATACATCCTACTGGGAGAATGTCTCTGAAGAATGAAGTTTTAATAAATGAAGCTTTAATGAGCCTGATAGTCTGCCTAAGACCCCTTCAAATTGTAGTCTTTCATTTGTATTCTTCCATCCTTTTTGAAGAAATGAACCTGATGGCAGGTAGTATGTTTCCTTTCCAGGATGAGCTGATAGAGCCTCACGCTGCTGCAGTGGGAGGTGAAACATTAAAAGGCCCTCTGTGGCTATGAGACATGCCCACTCTCCAAGAGACACTGGGCAGGTTTGCTGAAGCTCCTCAGAATTGACTAGTGGCCCTGGTCCACCCATCTCAACCAACCCAATCTTCATTTGCACTGCATGCCCTCTCTGAGCTCCAACTGCATGCTTCATTTGAGGATGACAAAGCCTCTATTGTCTGAGAAGATGCGCAGACATATAAACTAATAAATGCTCCCCCTGTCCCCGGGGAGTGTGAAATTCTCCCATCATGACCCAACAGCTTCCCTGGAAATTCCTGTCTTAACTCAGGCACTTAATATCAATGGTGTCTCTGCTTCCTTCCTTCTTGCACACCCCACCCCCAGGCATTAACTCTCATCCTTCCTCTCCCTAAAATATACTTTGAATCTATTCACTTCATGCCATCCCTACTGCCCCAAGGTGTGTCTTGCATTGACTATGAAACTAGATTCTGTATCCATTTTCCAGGGCTGTCAAAACAAAGCATCGTAAATCAGGTGGCTTTTAAGAACAGTCCACCACCTGTCTATCAGTTCGTGGTGCAGTGGTAGCTAGAGTGTTGCTGTGAAATTGGAAGCCGTGCCACCGATATGACAAACCCCAGAAGGGTCAGCAATGATGGGCAGGCTTCAGTGGAACCTCGAGCCCTGTGGTGCTCAACCTTCCTTTAATACAATTCTTCATGTTGTAGTGACCCCCAACCATAAAATCATTTTCCTTGCTACTTCATAACTGTAATTTTGCTACTGCCATGAATCGGGTGACTCGTGTTAAAATGTCGCTGGACCCCAAAATGGGTCACAACCCACAGATTGAGAACCACTGCTCTAGCCTAAGGCAGACTAGGAAGAAAGACCTGGTGATCTACTTCCAAATATTAACAAATGAAAGTCTTATGGGTCACAACAAAATATGGTCCTATAGAGTGCTGGAAGATGAGCCACTGACCTGCACACAACAGCTACAAAAATAGACTCAAACACACCAACAAAGGCCTGCTGAACTCCAAAGCCCTAACAAACCCACTGCCCTCAAGTCCATGCCAACTCATAGCCGCCCTATAGGACAGGGGCGAACTGTGTATTAGTCTGGGTATGCTAGAGAAAATCGAGGGAGACTCATGTGTATGAGAGAGAGTTGGTGGTTTTTAAAAATCATTTCCCTATTATTTAATCATTATATTAGGGATTCATACAACTCTTATCACAATCCATCCATCCATCCATTATAAAGCACATTTATACATTCATTGCCCTCATCATTGTCAAAGCATTTGCTCTCCACATAAGCCCCTGGCACCTGCTCCTCATTTTTCTCCTCCCTCCCCACTCCCCCCTCCTTATGAACCCTTGATAATTTTATTGGGGGCTCATACAATTCTTATCACAGTCATTCCATCCATCCATCCATCCATCCATCCATCCATCCACCCATTGTGTGTCAAGTGCATTTGTACATGTGTTGCCCTCATCCTTCTCAAAATATTTGCTTTCTACTTGAGCCCTTGGTATCAGCTCCTCATTTCCCCACTTCCATCCTCCTCCCCCTCCCTCATAAATCCTTGATAATATATAAATTATTTTGGCATATCTTACACGTCAAACATCTCACTTCCCCCACTTTTCTGTTGTCCGTCCCCCAGGGCAGAGGTTTTATGTAGATCCTTGTAATTGGTTCACTCTTTCTACCCCACCTTCCCTCCACCCTCCTGGTATTGCCACTCTCCCCACTGGTCCTGAAGGGATCATCTGTCGTGGATTCCCTGTGTTTCCAGCTCCTGTCTGTACCAGAGTACATGTTCTGGTCTAATTCTACCTTATAAGTCCAGAGAGAGAGTTTTATATCAATCAGAAATTGTACATTAAGCAAACGTCCCAGCCCAGTGCAGATCAAATCCATAAGTCTGATATTAGCCCATATGTCTGATACCAATCTATAAATTCCTTTCAGACCCATAAAACCTGTGCAGTGATGCAGAATGCAGGATAATCACAGGCCAATGGGTGGAAAGTCTTGTGGATCCAGTGGCATTGTAAGCATCTCAGTGCTGGCAGCGATCTCTCTGAGGCTTCTTTGGCTTCAGAGGTCTGATCGCATCCATTTGGCTTGCCTTCTGCAATGTCTCCCAAGGAGTAGCAGAGAGAGAGAGAGAGGGAGAGAGAGAGAGAGAGAGAGAGAGAGAGAGAGAGAGAGAGAGAGAGAGAGAGAGGTCTTCCACCTCCAAGGAGGAAGTACCAGATTTCTCAGAGTTCTCAGGAGAAGGCTATGCCCACATAAAAATCTAACTGACTATCTCCAGATTGGCAGCCTACACTCCACGCCTACACTCCTAATCCTTAACTCGACACAAGATTAGGTGACTACCACAGGCTCCTAATCCATAACAAGCCCATTTATTTTTTCCCTGCATACCGACACCAATCCATTACCCAAAGCTTTACCCAATGGGTGGAGATCTACTTCTAAAACATGAATATAGAAAATTCGCTTTTGCTTGAAGGCTCTCAAGGAAATGCTCACTGAAAACTCCATCCTATTATCTCACCTCCCCCAAATTAGTCTTCTTCTGGGCTTTCAGTCACACCAAGATCTCTCCTGCCCCAAGGCCTTTACATGCACTGTCATCTCTTCCAAGCCCTGAAGTGCCAAGTTCAAAGTTCCAGTTAATCTCCCTGATGCTGAATTTTAAGAACTGTGTGTGTGGGAGGGAAGGGGTTGGGCTGTGTGTTGAACTGCTGGGTTTTGGAGCCATTTGTTATGCAACCTCATTTTGTCAGTGACTGGTTAATTAATGCAGCATTCATT
The DNA here is from genome assembly GCF_050624435.1 of Tenrec ecaudatus. Classification (NCBI taxonomy): domain Eukaryota; kingdom Metazoa; phylum Chordata; class Mammalia; order Afrosoricida; family Tenrecidae; genus Tenrec; species Tenrec ecaudatus. Next base: position 140,536,990 of record NC_134535.1, on the reverse strand, counting down.
TGCCCTTCTTCCACTCACAGCACATGGCTTGTATCTTTGGGATCACTCTTCCACCTTGCTCCATCTCCATGCTTATGCTGGCATTGACCCAATCTGCCAGCTCCAGGCCTGCCTTGTTAGGGCATGACTTTCCTCTGTCCAAAGTGACTGGGTCAGACTCACTATGTGACTCATGCTAGGTTAATGGTATCTAACCCTAAAAATGCCCCAGAAACAATTACCCCATTGCCAATGAGTCCATTTTGAATCATAGAAGGCCCCTGTGGGGTTTCTCAGACTGTAAATATTTATGTGAGCAGAAAGTTCCATCTTTTTCCCTATGAGGTAGCTGGTAGGGTAGCACTGCCAACCTTGCAGTTAGCAATCCAATGCTTACCTGATAGTACCACCAATGATTAGAAAGGAAAAGAGCCTCTATCTAATAGAATTCCTGAGCTTCTAGATAAAACTACAGCTGTCATCAGGAAGCCTGCGTGAAACTCAAAAGGAAACAGCATTGAAAGGAAAAGGTTCAAACTCTGATGGTATCAACTGAGTGCCAGAACCCAGCTATTCCTGATGCTCTGTCCCCAGACTTACATATTCCATAGACCTACCCATTAATTCCTTCTCCTGGTCCTTCCCTTCTCACGCCCCAAGGTACTTTGACTTAGCTTTGAAGGCACTCACAACTTCACGGGTTCTGACTTGCACAGGTGTCTCCTTGCTTCCAGTTCAGTCCTGACATTGTCCCTATCTTTAGCCATGTTAGGCCTGCGTCCTAGAGCTTTCCTTTGCTTGTCTCCCTATTGCTCTTGTCCTATGAAGTCTGTGGCTTTATCTTTAAGTCTAAGTCCTGCCCTTCCGCTTTCGTAGAAATCTGTCTCTGTATCTTGGCTCGTGGCAGGTTGTGTCCTTCAAAGATGACTGTCCTAATGTTGCACATCGCACATTCTCTTGTTACAAGATGAGTTTGTGTTCATTTTTCCAGAAACAGGGCCTGCTTTCCCACTTCCTTGCATCTTGGCAGGCTTTTGACTATGGCAGAAGTGTTGCTCTGTGACTTCCACCTGGTCGTATTGGGTTGTTCACCATTTGGACCCTGTCAGGATATTGCAAGGAAGACCAAGCCAAATGAAAATGTCACATATAGGGTTCTTCTTGAGCTCCAACCAATAGAAGTATCAGTCGTGTGAGGGAGGGAGTCTTAAGAGAGCTGCAGCCTCTGTCTTTGAGCTACCCCAGCTAATGCTTGATGAAGCCAATACTAGTGTCCTCACTGAGCTCTGCCCAGATTGCAGATTTGTGAGCAAAATTGATATTATCATTACTTTAAGATGTTAATTGTGGGGATACTTTCTGTTAGCAGCAGATCATCAGAATACTGCCTAATCAGACTGCATTGCCAGTTTTACTCTCTCCCTCCATCTATCTATCTATCTATAGATATAGATATAGATATAGATATAGATATAGATATAGAAATAGATATAGATATAGATATAGATATAGATATAGATATAGATATAGATATAGATATAGATATAGATATAGATATAGATATAGATATAGATATAGATATAGATATAGATATAGATGTAGATGTAGATGTAGATGTAGATGTAGATGTAGATGTAGATGTAGATGTAGATGTAGATGTAGATGTAGATGTAGATATAATATAGATTTAGATATAGATTTAGATTTAGATATAGATATCCTCCACTCATCTGACAGTTGGTTGTACTATAATGGTTTGTGTATTGTTATGATGCTGGAAGCTCTGTTCCCAGAATTTCAAATACCAGCAGGATTGCCCATGGTGGACAGGTTTCAGTGAAGCTTCTAGACTAAGACAGACAAGGAAGAGGGGCCTGACAGTCCACTTCCAAAAATTACTGAAAGAAAACCTTATGGATGACAAGAGAACACTGACTTACTAATGTGTTTTGGACACACTATCAGTGGACAATTGCTAGAGGAAGACAACATATTTGATGAAATAGAGGGACAGGGAAGATCCTTGTTGAGGCAGATTGACCTAATCGCTGCAACAATGGACTTCAACATTCAGGAATGTGTGACAATGGTGCCAGATAAGACAGCACTCCATTCCATTTCATATAAGGTCTCCATGGATCACAGTAGACTTGATGGCACTCTCTATATGTTTGTATTCAGTGACTTCCCAGAGGGCTGCTCTGCCTGGCAGCCTCTATTCTTCATGCTTCCAAATGGGGAGCACAACAGGTCCATAGCACTGATATTCCCCTCAATCCCCAGGTAAAGTAAGGAGGCATGAAACTAACTATGTTGTTCTCTTTGCCTTGTCTCTCTTCCTTTTCCCCTCCTCCAACAGGGCTAGAGGGGGTAAATACTTACCTTGCAGTCTAGAAGAGAATTTCTTCCACACCAAAATCTTCTCCTTCCTCAAAAGGCACATACATGCCTTTCTCCTTGTTTTGAATTAAAATGGCAGATGGGATGGTAGGAAAGAAAATGAACTAGTCTAACAGAATGGCCAAACAGATTTACCTTCCACATAAGAATGCAAATAACTCCTCAATCTTGTTATAGAGTCATGATATGATGAGCTCCATCAAAGCACAGTAGAACACCACGGAAGTCAGACCAGAAAGACAATATTGAGTTGATTTTGTATGAGAGATTCTAGTTGCTAATTATACTTTTCATAACAGACAGATGGCAGATATAGAAGCCCAGACTTAAAATGTCTTTATCTAATTGCCTGCCTAAATATATATTTGCAATATGGTCTTCAAAGGGAATACTTTCTTTACCTTAAATTCCATTTCTTTTTCCGCTCTTTTATGTAATTTTATTTAAGTATCATTGATGTACAATAAACCGTAGTGTGTTTTGCTCTTTGAGGTTTTTAAAAAGAATCATTTTATTGGGGGTTCCTACAACTCTTAGTACAATCTATACATAAATCCACTGTGTACATTTGTTGCCAACATCATTCTCAAAACATTTGCTTTCTACTTGAGCCCTTGGTATTAGCTCCTCATTTCCCCTCCTTCCCCCTCCCCCTCCCTCATGGACCCTTGATAATTTATAAATTATTATTCTGTCCTATCTTACACTATCCGACATCTACCTTCACCCACTTTTTTGTTGTCCCTCCCTCATGGAGGAGGTTATATGGAGATCCTTGTAATCAGATCCCTCTTTCTACCCCACCTTTCCTCCACCCTCCTGTTATTGCTACTCTCAGCACCGGTCCTGAAGGGGTCATCTGTCCTGGTTTCCCTGTGTTTCCAGTTCCTATATGGACCAGTGTATATTCTCTGGTCTAGCCAGGTTTGTAAGGTAGAATTGGGATCATGATAGTGGGCGCGGTAGCATTTAGGAACGAGAGGAAAGTTATATGTTTCATCGTTGCTACACTGCATCCTGACTGGCTCATCTCCTCCCAGCGACCCTTCTGTAAGGGGTTGTCCAGTTGCCTACAGATAGATCTTGGATCCCCTAACTGTACCCCCCCCTCATTCACAATGATATGATTCTTTTTGTTCTTTATGCCTGATACCTGATCCCTTCTACATCTTGTGATCACACAGGCTGGTGTGCTTCTTTCATGTACGCTTTATTGCTTCTGAGTTAGATGGCCACTTGTGAACCTTCTAGTCTTTAAAACCATAGACTATCTTTTGATAGATAGGCTCCATAAGCTTTCTTCACCTCATTTGTTTATACACCCACTTTTTGTCTTGAGTGATTGTGTCGGGAAGGTGACCATCATGGAATACCAGTTCCTTAAATTCCATATCTATAGGCTTAAGTCTTACCCACAGGAAGCCTATTTTTATTTTATCCCTGGAACAAAATCTTGCAATAATTTTCTCTTTTTGGGTAAGTCCATCCTGAATGACTTATCCTTTAACATTTACAAGAATTTATCTGTAACCAACCCCATTTACATAGTCTCATTCATGCTATTTCCACAATAATTGCTAATAACCCTATTTTTTAGAATCGGAAGAAAGCATCAGCATCAATATCCCATTGCCACTGAGTTGATTTCAACTCATGGGTACCCTATAGGACAGAATAGTATTGCCTCATAGGTTTCCAAGGCTGAAAAAAAATCTCTTTATTGTGAGATGGGTGAAGGTTTACAGAATACATCCGTTTTCCATGTGACAGTTCACACATATTTTGCTTCATGATATTGACTGCAGTCTGCTCAACGTAATATCACTTATCGCACTTCCTCCTTGTATTTCCTGTCTCCATTCCCCCTTCTTTCCTGACCCTTCTGAACTTTATCTTTGAATAAATTATATCCTTTTGATTCAAATAGTTGATTAGTGTTACTTTTTACCTTATAGATCTACCTATTGCTTGGCTGAAGATTGAGCCAAGGGAGTGAGTTCAGTTCCAGATCTGAAGGTGCCTAAGGACAACAGTCTTGTAGGTTCCAAGAATCTCTCTCTGAGCAATACCCCTAAACTTTTAAAATAAGTTTAAACTTTGTTGCACATATTTCTCCTATTCTATCCCAAAATTCCAAAGCAAATTCATTATCATTGTGTTGAAGCTGACTCATAGAGACCCTACAAGATAGAATAGAACTTCACCCTTTCATTTTCCAAGGCTTAAATCTTTACCAGAGCAGACAAACTCATATTTCTCACATGGACCAACTGATAGGTTAGAACCACTTACTTTGTGGTTAGGAGCTCAATGAGGAGTCCACTCTGCCATTAGAGCTCGTTAAGAATGCTATCCAGGATTCCCTAATGCTATCCCTCTCAGATCAGTTGGTAGTGGCAATAAATGTAGATCTTAAAGGGGTCAGACTGCCACATCATAACTCTTCCTTGGGGAAGATGGTGGGTTTGAACTGCTGATTGATTAGCCCTTAAGTGCTTAATTACTGCCTCACCAGGGTTCTCCATAACATCAGAACAGTGGACACTTATTGGTTTATCTTGCTGGTCTCTGTTCCCTAAAAATTGCACTTCATCCACAGGGTTTTCTTCCACAACACACAGCTGCTAGTGTTTTTGGTTTTTTTCTCCACATGACTTCACCTTCCTGGTCAAAGCTGATTTGTCCAGTGCTAAACACACAATGAAAACATAGCCATATTTGCACACTACAAAATTTGAAGTGAGACAGCAAACAATTTGTTGAGTTTTTTGAATGACAGAAGTCTAAAAGGAAGTGTTATGATACAGGAAACAGTGAGTTTTGATGTCCAGGATCTATGCTGAGGACCCGGTTGGCACTCCGAATGACTATTCAAAGTGATGGTATGAATTCTCCTCTTCCATGACCTACACATATAATAGATATAACCACTAAGTCCGTGATTTGACAAATGTCTTGTGTGATTGAGTTTTGGTTCCCCATAGGATTAGATCCTGAGACAAAAGTTTTAATTAAGCCATTTTGGGGGGAGATATCAATAAGGAAATGGGAAACAGAAAAGGGAAAGAAGGCAGCCAATGAAAAGTACATTATCAAACAATTTAAAATTGTGAGCAACTGGAGGTTAATCTACTGGAGACACTGTAGAAAATCCACTAGTTATTCTGCCCAGAATGTGAGGGAGTGTGGCTATTTGTCCAACAACTCCTATGGGTCATTGGTTAAGGGTTACTGCAGGAAGCAAGAATTAACTCCACAACCTCCTAAGCCATGCATGCTCAGGTACAGTGGTCTACAGAAACTAGAGAAAGCAGGAAGAGAGATGTGCTGGCCATTCAGAATTAGGCTAGCATGCCAAGTTGTCAGACATGTCAGGTTCTTGCACTATCATAACTTGTGAGATATACCACTGGTATTTCAAACACAAGCATAGTTACCCGTGGTGGAAAATTTTCAGAAAAGCTTACAAGCTAAATAGACTAGAAAGAATAACCTGCCAATCTACATCTGAAAAAAATAGTGGTGTTTGTGGAGCGCATTGATAGCAGTGGAATATTGTTTCATATAGTGCAGGATGATGAACCCCTCAAGTTGGAAGACACTCAAAATATAATTGGGGAAGAGCTGTCTCCTCAAAGTAGTGTTGACCTTAGTGATATAAAGTTTCCAGGACCTATATTTGTTGATGTGGCAATGACTCAAAATGAGAAGAAACAGCAGTACTGCAATAACCACTAACAAGAAGATGGGATGCATGAAATATGGATCTAGAAAAATTGGAAGCTATGAAAAAATGGAACACATAAAGATCAAACACTCTAGGTGTTATTGAACTGAAATAGACTGGTATTGGCCATTTTGAATGTCATAATAATATGGTTTACATACCAGAGTAAAAAATTTGAAAGGAATGGATGACTTTCATGTTAAAAAAGAGAATGTTTCAACATCGATTCCAATGTTCACCATTGTTAGGTGTAGGATATATTACACCTACAAGGATGAATAATTAATAAAGTTATTATTCAAATTGACACACCAACCACTAATGCTAACAATAAAGCCATTGAGGATTTTTACCAACCTTTTCAGTCTGAAATTGATGAAACATGCAATCAAGATTACTGATGACTTGAACGCAAAAATTGGAAACTAAGGAGGAGGATCACTAGTTAGAAAACATGGCCATGGGGATGGAAGCCACATGGGAGATCTCATGACAGAATATTCCAATAAGGATGGCTTATTGATTGAACATTTATTTTTCAGTGATGTAAACAGTAACCATAGACATGGATCATGTATATTGGATAGAAATACACAGGAATTAAATCAACTACATCTGTTGAAATAAACTACTATATATACTCGAGTATAACCCAAGGCAACTAATTTTACCCCCCAAAGCTGGGGTGCTTTTTCAGCACAAAAAATTGTGCTGAAAAAAACTCGGCTTATACTCAAGTATTTACGGTATAAAGAAGTTCAATATCATCAGTCACGAGACTGGAGACCAACTGTGGAACAAACCATCAATGGCAAATTCAACTCGAATTCAAATAAAATTAAAACAAGTCCCCAAGAGTCAAAGTATGAATTTGAGTATATCTCATCTAAATTAGAGGATACTTCAAGAAGAAAGTTGACACATTGAACACAAATCACCTGAGATGATACAAGTTCTGCAATAATATCAAGAACATCATAAATAAAGAAATTCAAAGATAATTAAAAAGATAGAAACTAAAGAAAAGACAAAATGGATGTCACGTTGAATGTGGAGTAGCTGAAGCCAATGAAAGAAATGATGAAGTACGAAAAAGAGAGAGAGAGAAATATAGAAATAATTGATGAAGTAAAGACGCTGAATAAAGAAGCTGAACATAAAATTTCAAAGGGGAATTCAAAAAGATGGAATGAAGAATTATATGAAAAGGTGCAAAGACCTGGAATTAGGACAGCAAAAATGAAAAGCATGTGCATTTCACTAGCTGAAAAAATTGAAGAGAAATTCAAAATACAGAATTACACAGATAGCATCAAAAGAAGATGAAAGGGATTCACTGACCACATGAAGCCCAGGCTCCACAGCGCTGAGTCCAGAAGACCAAGATAGCATAGGGTTCTCACTGCAGATTGCTCTGAGAGTACTCACAGTAGTAGGCCCTGGATCAACTTGGGAAAATGTAGAACTCAAAATAAGAAGACTAACCTTAGGATATGATAGGCACTAGTGAAATTCCCATTTGACACCTGACCTCACCTCCATGGCTCAACTTTCAGCCCCCAAATAGGAGACCTATACTGTCAACGATGTACAATTCAGAGCCCAGCATTTGTCAGGGAGTTACTCAGAAGGCAGGAAGGAATGGGAACGAAAGACCAATGGAAACGGCAAACAAAGGGAGGGAATAGGAAAAGTAGTATTGCATTGTAGGTATTGCAATCAATATCATAAAACATTGCATGAATTGTAAGGAAAATCAATTTACTCTGTAGATTTTCCCTCACATCACAATCAAAACAGTGTAAAAAGAAAATAAGTCATATGACCGAGTACACTGGTAGATCTTGCTGAAGACCAATTTCCAGTGTTAAAAGATGTCACTTTGAAGAATAAGGCACAGCTGAGCCCTAGTGGTATAGTGGTTACAAACATAATGCATCAGAACCAACCCAGTTGGGTTGCTCAACACAAGATCAGCAATTCTGCTCCCATACAAAGTTCCAGTATTGGAAACCCACAGGGATATCTCTCCCCTGTCCTATAGAGTTGCTAAGGGTTGGAATCAACTTGATGGCAGTGAACTGGATGTAAGCCAGGCTGACTAGAGGCACAAATCAAGTGCCACTCATATATGTGCAATAAATAGTTTTCTATCAAGAAGTCATTATAATATTTCTATTTCAAGGAAATATCCCAGGCCAGTCCAACTCAAGTCCATAAGTCCAACACTAGCCCATAAGTTCCTTTCCAACTTACGCAGTTACATGCAATGATGCAGAATGCAGGGATGTCAAAGGCCAGTGATTGCAATGTCTTGTGGACCCAAGGTCGATGGAAGTATGGCAAGACTCAGGCAGCTCTCAACGTGGGCAGGAAGCAGTCAGGTGAATGCAAAAAGAAGGGGAAGTTCCCAGGGCCCTCCTTATGAGAAGGCCATGGCCACAAAGAGGCACCATCAGGCTATGGTGTGATTGACAGATTGGATACCAACCTTACACTTTGACATATCTTCAAACTGACATAAAATTATATAACTATCATACTATGGCATTTTCAATCACCTCATATGTACTTGAAAATGGACAATAATTATGAAAGGTAAAATAAAAGTTGATGTCTTTGAATTATGATGCTGGTGAAGAATATTGAATATTCCATGGACTTTCAGAAGAAGGAACAAATCTTTCTTGGCGGAAGTAGAGCCAGAATGCTTCCTAGACGTGAGAATGGCAAGACTTCATATCACATACTTTGGAAATGTTAACAGCTGAGCATAGTCCCTAGAGAAGGATATCATACTTGATAAATTGGAGTGGTGAAAAAAAGAAGAAGGTCCTCAATGGGATGAATTGGCATACTGGCTGCAAAAACGGACTCCAACATTAACTGTGAGGAAACAGGATGTGGGTGCTATGAGTTAGAGCCAAATTAACAGTGTCTAACAATGACAACTCCCCTCCTCCGCCCCGACTGTCAATTTGCTGCACTGTGGTAGCTTGTGCTTTGCTGTAATGCTGGGAGTTAGTCCACTAGTACTTCAAATACCAGGCAGGATCACCCACGGTGAACAGATTTCAACACAGCTTCCAGACTAAGAACTGACAGGACGACAAAACAATCAGTCCACTTCTGAGGGATTCACCATTGAAAACTTTCTGCATAGCAGTAAAATATTGTCTGATATAATGCCAGAAAATGAGCCCCTCAGATTGCAAAACAATCAAAATATCACCGAGAAAGAGAGCTTCCTCAAAGTAGAGTCCACCTTAATGATAACTCAAAACCTCACAACAGGAGCTGTAGATAACATCATAATAAATGGAGAAAATATTGAGGTTATCAAGGATTTCGTGTTGCTTAGATTCACAACTAATGATCATGGAAACAACAATCAAGAAACCAAATAACATATTGCATTAGGCAAATCTACTGCACATAACCACTTTAAAGTACTGAAGATCAAGAATTTCACTTAGGATTAAGTTGCGCCTGGCCCAAGGCATGGTATTTTCCGCCACATCTTATGCATGTGAAATTTGAACATTGAATGAGAACGACTGAAGGAGAACTGGTGCATTTGAATTAAGGTACTGACAAAAAAATACTGAAAGTACCATGGGTGGAGAGAAGAACAAACAAATCTGTCTGAGAAGAAGTGCAGCTAAATGTTCCTTGACAGATAGGATGGCGAGACTTCATCTCCTGTACTTTGCAGATGTTATCAGGACAGACCAGTCCCTGGAGGACATCATACACATTACAGTGGAGGGGTTGCAAAAAGAGGAAGACACCCGATCAAATGGATCGAGACAATTCCTACAACAATGGGCTCAAACATAACAAAATTTTTGAGTATGGAGCAGGACCAGGCAATGTTTCATTCTGTTGTGTAGGCATTATTATGAGACAGAACTGACTTGAAGGCATCTAGCAACAAAGTGTACTAAAGCTTTCTGGCACCTTCATTTGCTGATGGATTATAATTCAAAATGAGAAAAATCATTGCAACCATTCATTAATAATCAGAACATGAATCGTGCAAATTAAGAATCTAGGAAAGTTGGAAATCATAAAAAACGGAATCTGACCTATAAAGATCAGTATCCTAGGCATTGGTGAGTTGAAATAGTCCCTTTGAATCTTAAAATGATAAGAATGACTATGCTGACAATGACAAATTCAAAAGAATGTCTCTTTCATCCTCAAAAAGAGCATTTCTAGATCTATCTTGAAATGCAATGCTGCCTGTGACAGAATAATATCTATCTTCACACACAAGGAAGGCCGGTTAATAGAACCATTATTGAAATTTTCTCACAAACCACTAAAGCCAATGAAGAATTGTACCAACTTCTTTAGTCTGAAATTGATCACACATGTACTGAAAATGCATTAATAATTGCTGACAATTGGAATGCACACATGGAAACAAAAAGGAAGAAAGAGTAATTAGAAACTATGGCTTTGGGGATCGAAAAGAAGCTGAAGAATGCATGAAAGAATTCTGCAAGAGCAATAACTTCCTCATTGCAAACATCTTTATTCAACAACAGGAGCGGCATATATACATGTGGAATACACAGGAATGGAACTGATTAAATCTGTGGGAAGACAGGATAGAGAAGCTCCATATCATTGAGACAAAATAAGACCAGGGGCCAACTATGTAACAGACTATCAATTACTAATATGCAAGTTCAAGTCATACCTGAAGAAAATTAAAATAAGAACACAAAAGAGCCCAAATACAGCCTACATTATATCTGTGTTCGGCTGGGGTTTCTAGAGAAACAAACCAGTGATACTGATACATGTAGAAGAAGGAAATTTACATCAATAAAGAATTTTACATTAAGAAGTCCACACAACAAGAAACCCCAGTCCAACTCCAGCCCATAAATCAGATGCAAACTAGAGGCCCTTCCAGACTCATGAAGCTGTTGGAGGAATAGCCCAAGAAACAGGAAAACCACAGGTTGGTGGAGGCAGAGTTGGGAGAATCCAAAGTCAACAGGCAGTTGGCAGGCCACAGACAGCTCTTAGGGTCAGCAGGTCTCATGGTGATTGCCATCCCAAGAAGCCAGACGTAGGGTCCAGGGTCTTTTCATCTGGAAGAAAAAGAGTGAGCCCATTCTCCACAGTCTACTTATAGCTATGAAATAGGTCACACCCCCAAGGAGACTGTGACCTGCACCTTCTGAAGATCCTGGTCAAGCTAAATTGACACCAAACCTTACTCTCACAATATTTCACCTGAATTTAGAGCCTATCTCAAGAATGGTTTGGACATATTGAACATTAATGATCAGCTACCAGAAGACTTGTGAAATAGCATCAAGGTCATCAATCTTTTTTTTTTTTTTTGTCATGTCAACTGGGGCTATTTATTTATTTATCATAAATTATTTTATTGGGGGCTCCTCAAAAAGATCATTAATAATACAGGAAAGAAAGAAAATACTACAGTGCATATCAGAGGAGACTGTGAAACTTGCTCTTGAACCTAAAGCAGCTAAAGCAAATGGAAGAAATGATGAAATAAAAGAGTTGAACAGAAAAATTTGAAAGGCCAGCTTGAGAAGATAAAGTAAAGAATTATATTGTAACGTGTAAAGACCTGGAATTAGGAAAGCAAAAGGAATGAGTACAGTCAGCATATCTAAAATTGAAAGAACAGAAGAAAAAATCCAAGCCTTGGATTAAAATGTTGAAGGATTATTTATCAAACTATTGAATGATGCAGGGAGAATCCAAAGACTATGGAAGGAGTATACAGAGTCTCTGTACCCAAGAATTAGTTGAGGTTCTACTAGTTCAAAAGGCCAAGATGAAGTTGAAGCTGCAATGTAAGCATTAGTGAAAAGCAAGGAAGGATAGGAATGGAAATATTTCAACACGCTCATGCAGTGATAGTCCATGTCAAGAAATTTGGAAGATAGCTATCTGGCCAACCAACTGGAAGTGATTAATATTTGTGTCCATTCTAAAGAAATATGATGCAACAAAATCTGCAAATTAATGTAAAATAACATTAATATGACATGCAAGTACAATTTTATTGAAGATAACTTTAAAAGTAGTTATAGCAATATGTCAACAGGAAGCTGCCAGAAATCCAGGCTGTATTAAAAGAGGGCATGAGGCAAGGTATATCAATGCTGATTTCAGATGGACCTTGGCTGAAAACAGAGGATACAAGGAAAATGTTTACTTATGTACTATTGACTATGCAGAGGATTTTACTGTGTATCATAACAAACTTTGGGTAGCATATGAATACATATGAGAACAATGGGAATTCCCGTACATTTAATTGTGCTCCTGTGGTACCTGTACATAAAGCAACAGGAAGTGGTTCGAATAGAACAAGGGGATACTGCGTGGTTTAAAATCAGGAGAGTGTGTGTTGTGGTTATATCCTTTCACCATATGTGTTAGACAGGGTTCTCTAGAGAAACAAAACCAGGACATTTATGATTTGATAGATAGATAGAACACGAAGGAATATAACAGCTAATTAGTCCACATAGCAGTACAGAGGACTCAGTTTAACTCACTTCCATGCAACAGTAAATATGGCAGTACAGCCAGGCAGCAAACTGCAGAACTAGGTAAGGCAGCCACACACTGGTCTGATCACCAGAGAGCAACTGAGAGATAGGTGTGGCTTGCTGAGCCATTTATCTCTTTGCCCACGAATCAAACTGCGAACTTATTAATCCCACATGTTCTTATTGGCCAGGTTGGCACTATAAACCTACCTATCTATCACACTATACTTATTCAAATAATCTGAGAAGCTGCTCTGTATGAGGAAGTTGAGGCATCTGAATTGGAGGAAGAATCATTAACAACCTGTGTTATGCAGATGACCCAATCTTGCTGGCTGAAAGTCAATAGGCCTTGAAGTACTTAATGATAAAGCTCATATAAATTAGTCTTCAACACTAAGAATACAAATGTCTTCTCAACTTGACAAATATAAACCCACAACATCATTACAAATAGAGAAACGTACCTAAACTCTATTTTACTTGGACCCACAATCAATACTCACAGAAGCAGCAGTCAATAAATCAACGTATTTCATTGGAAAAATCTGTTGTAAAAGACCTCTTTAAAATGTGAAAGAGCAAATGTTTTACTCTGGGGATTAGCAAGTTATGCCTGCTTTTAGCCTTGATATTTTTAATCACCTTAGATGCATGTGAAAGGAGTCTTAATTTCAGTGTCTGGTATGGGTTGAATGACTCACAGCAAGGTTGGTGGTTCAACCCACTTGCTGCTCCACAGAAGAAAGAGGAAGCTATTTGACCCTGTAAAGATTTACAGCCTTGGAAACCCTATATGGTCACTATGAATAACAATAGACTTGATGGTAATGTTTGGCATATGCATGTGAAAGATGGACCATAATTAAGGAAGACTGAAGAAAATATGATGCCTTTAAAATATGATGTTGCAAATAATATTGAATATACCACGAATGCCCAGCAGAACAAAGAGGTCTGTCCCAGAAGAAGTACAGCCAGAATGTGTTTTAGAAGTGAGGATGGTAAAACTTCATTTCATATACTTTGAACATGGTATCAGGAGAAATTAGTCCCTAGAAAAGGACAAAATACTTGGTAGAGCATCATCAAAAAACAGGTAATCCCGGAATGAGATGGATCAACACAGTGGCTGTAACAATAGGCTAAAATATGACCATTGTGAGGATGTCACAGGACTAGAAAGGCTTTTATTCTATTGTGCATAGGGTCACTATAAGTGGCAGTGCGTGAGTTTTTGTTGATTAACAACACTGGGATATGAGCAATGTCCCCATGGCATATGCTAAACTGTCACCATGCTGGACACAGTTGATCTTTGTGGCTTTAGAGGGTAATTATTTGGAGGGTTATGATTCCACTGAATTTTTTTCTGTGTATTCAAACTATTCCATCCTAAGATTCCACAGATCTATCCAAACCAAGCTCACTGCCATTGAATCAATGATAACTCATATCGACCCTACAGGACATGGGTAAAATTGTACCTGTGAGGTTCTGAGACTGTACCTCTTTACAGAGTAGAATCCCATCTTTCTCCCGAAGAACAGCCGGTGATTTCAAAATACCGACCGTGCAATTAGCAGCCCAATGTGTAACCAAGACCTATTCAGGGAAGCTAGAGGGAGAGCATGAAAAGAAATGAGTAGTTGAGGTGGTTGGATGCACATCCATCCCTTTGTTCTACTCTCTATGACTTTTTCTGAGTTCATTCAAAATGTAAATTAAGACACAAAATAGAATTCTACCCAACCCTGCTATATGCCTAAACAGTATCCATTTTCTCATTCTTACTACTAATAGAAGCTCAATTTTGTTTAGGGTGATAATGTACCTACTTAAATCGCTCACTCCTAGGCTGCCTTGCAGCTATGCATAAGCATTTGACCCAGTTTGGGCCAAATATGTGTAGGTGAAAGATACTGAGTAGGACTCCCAAGAAAGTTTTTGTTGTTGTTTAAGGCAAAACACTTGTCTGGCATAACCCATTTCATTTTTGTCCTTGGCTCTTCTGCTGTCATGCTCCCTAGTCAGAATATTGAAAGATGGGAGAGTCACATAGGTTACATGAGTTTGACAGACCAAAAAGCATGCATTCTCCTATATCCAAGATGAGTCCCTGAGCAAATACGCCAGACCTAGGCTACCTATTTCAAGACTTACTATTGTATAAGACAAACCCCTGTGTGGTGCAAAGGGTTAACACAATTCACTGCTAAGCCAAAGATGCCTTGGAAGAAAAACCTGGCAATCTACATTTAAAAATTCAGCCCTTGAAAACTTCATGGAGCACAGTTCTACCCTGAATCATATGGGGTAACTGTAAATCAGAATCAATTCAGTGGCAACTGGTTTGGTATTTTTGGTGTTAATATAAGAAAAATGAAGCTTTTGTGATTAGACCACTAGAGTCGGTTTGTTTTATTTCCCATGTAGCCAGATACAATTTGGACTGATAGAGAAATAATTAAAAGAATGTAGAGTTAAGTAAGCGTAATGATTATGGAACTAATCATTTAGCAATGGGCTGCTAACCACAAGGTCAGTAGTTCAAATGCACCAGTCACTCAGGGGGAGAAAAGTGAAGCTCTCTGCTTCTGTAAAGATTTACAGTCTTGGAAGCCCTATATGGGGTTGCTATAAGTTGTAATCAACTTGATAGCATTTTATTTGTTTGAGTTTGGTGACTAGTATGTAAGCTTTGAGGGGGTAGATACTTTGAATACTATTCTTAGCACTATAAGTATTATGTCTTTTGCAAATGGGTAAACGAACAAAAGCGATATTCATTTTGTGTTTTCTGTAGTTTGCCTTATTCTTCCAAGAAGATTGCTCAAGTGTTAAGACCCAGTCTTCTCAGGCATACTTGAATAAAAGAATAACTGATAGACACAGACTTGAATCCTTGCCTGTGTGATCATTGGTGTGTCACTGTTTTTCAATCCATTTCTCATCTGTGAACTGGGGATTACACACGTAGGCCACAGGGTTCTTTTGGAGATTCAGAGTAATATGTGTGTCTTTGATTGAGTGCCCGTGCATGCCGAGCTTATTCCTCAGGCCTGGGTGCAGGGAGGCTATTTGAGATCTGATGGCAGGGAGTGGGAATAGGAAAGCGGACGCAAGACTGAGTTAGGGGGAGAAGCAATCACAATGGGAACGGGGTGTTGAGGCTTTTAATGTAGGATACAGGGGCTTGATTCCCCCAGGACTTCTGAGCAACATGGGTTCTGTCCTAGAATTGTCTACCAGAAACAGGAGGCTGGGCTCTTCTTCGCCTGTAGTGGTGTTGAGCATTCCTCCTAGTAAGGTGACCTCTCCTACCTTCCTGGGTTTGGCTTTCCATGCCTTTGAAAAGGCTTCGAGGCAGAAGGACATGGAGAGCTGCGTGCTGCACAGTTGTGATAAGACACCATTTCAGCAGGAGCCTGCACTTACATAGAGCCGTTCGCCACTGCTATGATGGATATCAGGAGGAGCCCTGGAAGTGCAGTGGTTACAAGTTGGTTTGCTAACTTCAAGGTCAGCAGTTCAAAACTACTAGCTCCAAGGAAGAAAGATGGGGTTTTCTACTCCAATAAAGAGTTGTAGTGTTTGAAACTCGCAGGGGGCAATTGTACACTGCCCCACAGGATCGCTATGAGTCGGTATTGACTGGAAGGCAGTGAGATGGTGTCTGAGATGGGTCAAAGGAATGTGGCATGGCAACCCTAAGAATCTGCTACAGAACCAGAAAGTGCCTGGGATAGATGAGTTTATTGTGCTTGGCCTTTTAAAACCATCAAACGGGCAACAGTTAGAAAGTCAAACATACCAAGTGTCATTGGAGATCCGGGGAAAGCAGAGAAACACTGCTAATGATGCAGGTTTGCTGCACAGCAATCTGGCAGAGCTTAGTGAAAGTCCATTGAATGGAGCCTAGGACCTAGTGAGCCCCTCCTGGGCGTACAACCAAAGAAGCGCAGTCACTGAGTTGACTTTCATTCCTCGTGACCCTATCAAACAAAGCTGAATGGTCCCATGATGTTTTCAAGGCTTCTATTGGGAAGTAGACAGCCATGCCTTTATCCCACAGTGTGTGGAAGACGGCTTCAAACTACTGACCTTTGGGTTAGCAGCCTAGCACTTAATATCTCCCCCATCAAAGCTCTCTCCTGGATGTATAAAAACAAACAAAACCCCAGTTGATTCTTCCTCATTAGCAACCCTACAAGGCACAGTAGAATTGCTGCTTTAGGTTAACAAAACTAAATTTTTACGACAGCAGACAGCCTCTCTTTGCTCCATGGAATAGCTGGTGGTTGGAACTGCTCACCTTGGGGTTAGCAGCCCAACACATAGTTCCTGGGTATATAGGCCAAGCTATTTATCCAATTCAAAGGGCCCTTGGGACATTTTTACAAGAAGGGTCACCACACTGATACCTGCAGTAGAGAAGAGTTGGAGCCGAATTGGATGCCAATCAACAGACAACTGAAGAAGGAAACAAAAGAAAGATGATGATTGCTCATGACCAAGTGGCACGCAGCAGCACATACAATTGATATGCAGCATGGCAATAACTCTTAAGGACATTGCAAGGAGTTGAAAAGGTCAAAAACGGAATGAGATTTATATTGCAGTACCATTCATGGAAGCTGAAAGCCCATTCACCAAGCAGGATGGTCTAGTGCACATGGCTGTATGCCTATAAGGACACACACACACCAAGCACCCAGCAGGGGGTATTAATCTGAAGAGGGGAATGGAAGTGATGTGAATGTGGAAAAGGAGGGACAAAACACAAGCAGGGCCTGACATTGATCAGGGTTCACAGTGTGCTATAAAGTAGGCACGATTAATCACTTCCCTGTACCAGAAGACTGAGCTAGATTTTTAAAGCAAATCGAGTGCCTGGAACACAATGGTTGTTAGTTGCTGTTGAGTCAGCCTCCATTCCAACTCACTGTGACAACCAGCTCCCAGTGACTCCATGGGCAATATTCTCCCTGGTCCTGCACCATCTCTTTGGTTGTGCATCAGATTGTGATTCACAGGGGTTTTCGTTAACTGGTTTTCAGAAGAAGAAAGCCACGCTCTTCTTCATCGCTCATCTTAGTCTGGACACATCACAGAAACAGGTTCAGTCTCAAAGCCGCACCCAACCAAGCTTCCCCATTTCAGTGTCATAGCAACACAGAATCAGTTCAGTACCTCAGCAATAACCAAGCATCCCCCTGACAAATGAGTGTTGGATGCACATGAGTTTCACTGTCTTGGACTCAAACCCAGATCTCCCACATGAAAAAGGAGAATTCTACAACTGAACCACCAATTTACCCTCAGAATATAATATGTATCCAGTAAATGGTTATTAAGAATGTGGCTGCCAGGAAAATCCAGCAATTTCCTGCCAAGGCTTAACACTAATATCTTCCCCCACACACTAGAAGGCTGCAGAGGAATGACTTTCTCCATGCCAGCCCTGGTATCTAGACAAGGGACCCTAACACTGAGCCACTGAGCCCCAGCAGGCTGGGGAGCAATGTCAAATTGGATGAGGGACAATCCTGGTTGAGTTAATTTCCCTAAGCTCGCAGGGCAGTTTAGCATGTCCACAGCTGTGTTCAGAATAGCCATGCGATTACCACCGAGAGAAATTCTACATGCTTTCACACCCCATGCTAGTCGTTGCAGCCATCGTTGAGTACAGTTCATGCTCATCACTATCTAGAACTCACGGTGACGCTGTGGGTGAGCCATTGGGCAGGTAACCTCAAGGTTGGCAGTTCAAAGGCACCAGTTGTTCACTGAGAGGAAGGTGAGATGATCTGCTCCTGTAAAGATTTAGCCTGAGGAATTTTATATAGGGTCACAGTGAGTCAGGATCAACTCAATGGTGTTGGTTTGGTTTATTAGACCCACTATCAGATCATATTTAATGTTTTTATTAACATGTATATTTGCCACAAATCCAATGTCTTTTATTTTTATCACTGCAGTTCAATACAATTTGTGCCTTTGTGATTCTGTATTTCATTGGAGGTATTTGGAAATATTATTCTGGGGAGTGGGCAGGTGTTCCATAGCCTTTCCTAAATGCCAAAGGGATCCATGGGGTTGCAATGGTTAAGACCCTCTAATAGAGTTTATCAAAGAGCCCTGGAGGCACAATGGTTAAGTGCTCAGCTGCTATCCAAAAGGTTGAAGGTTTGAACCCACCAGTGGCTCTGTTCCTGGAAGAAAAACCAGGCAACTCATTCTTGTAAAGATTACAGCATAGAAAAGCCTAGAGCAGTGGTTCTCAAACTTCCTAATGCCACAACCCTTTCATACAGTTCCTCATGTTGTGGTGACCTCCACAACCATAAAAATATTCTCATTGCTACTTCATAACTGTAATTTTGTTATAGTCACCCTGTGCAAGGGTCCCACAGGTGGAGAACCATTGGTCTAGAGAGCTCTGCACTGATGCATTGAGTCACTATGAGTTGGACTGGACTAGAAGGTTCCTAACAAAAACACCAACAATCATTTTTTACCATACCTTGTTAACTCAAAAAGATTAATAAGCAATTTCACAAATGAGGACATCCAGTTGCCCCTCCAAACTGGACAAGCATGAGTTAATGGTGACCTTGACCCCACGGTGTCCTCCAGTTGGTGCCATGCTGCCTTTATTCCCTCTGCCTCTCAGTTCTGTGGAGAAGAAGGGGAAAGGGAGGGAAAGAAAAAGAAAGAAATGAAAACATAATTTTCCCAGCTTCTTCACATCACTGAATTGAACTTTACTTTTAATAAAAGTATTATGAAATGGAAATGGTGCTTTCACTATTTTGCTTTTAGGTGATATTCAGAGACATGGTGCTGGTAATTATTTGAGCCGGGGAGGTTAGTGTGCAGACTTTCTGAACATGGTTGAGCCAGCATGCCCCCTTCCAGGCCTAGCATTTCCCTGGACTATGAGAAGTTATAGACAGTCTACCCTCTTCTTCCTCTGACTTCGCTGCAAACCATGGACACACTGGTTCTGACTTGACCTGGCTCCAGTACAGAAAAAAATATCCTCCTTGCATAATTGTAGTGCTTGCATTGGAAGGCACCCAGAGACAAATCTCTCATCTGGTGGCATAATGGGTTATGTGTTGGGCTATTAACTGCAAGGTCAGCAGTTGGAATTCACCAGTCGCTCCTTTGGAGAAAGATGAGGCTTTCTTCTCCCATAAAGAGTTATAGCCTTAGATGAGTATAAAAACTCAAAATGCATTGGCAGAGATTCCACAGAGAATAAGCCTCCATTAAATCCCCTGGGACCATTCACCAGGGATGGGATTAAACCCTGCTCACCGTCAGTACATCAGAAAGTGTATTGTTGCAGATATGATTAGGTTAAACATTAACATCTTATCATTTGTCTTTACTCTTAACACGTTTTTCATTTGTTCTTGTTTTAATATTCTGCTTTCCTTTTTATTGAAAAAAGTAACTAATGTCACTAAACAAGTAGAGAATTTGTTAAATGAGAATCTAATCGGTTATGTAAACTTTCACTGTAAACATAACACAATTTTATTTTTACAAAGAGTTATAGCCTTGGAAACCCAGGAGGCCGGAGTATTTTCTCTCGATAGGATTGTTATGCACCCAATGGCAATGAGTGTTGTTGGATTTTGTTTCTTTATTGTTTCTGTAGCTATGGTGGGGTATAGGGGTTATGTGTTGGGCTGCTAAACGCAATGTCTGAAATGGCAAATTTGAAATCCCCAGCCACTCCAAGGGAGAAAGATGAGGCTTTCTACTCCCCTAAAGAGTTCCAGTCTCAGAGCAGCCAGTCCACAAAGAGAACAACATGGCTGGCCCCACTATGAGACATGATGCCCCTCAGTGACCAAGGGTGATACAGGGGACAGCACTGGAGACACAGTGTGCGAATTGCACCTAACCTGATTCCACCACACCGAGGCAAAGTGTGGTGGAGTGCAGTGGAACAGCAAGGGAATGGAGGGACAAGGTCCCCAGGGAATGCTGAAAGTGGACTTTGGGGCCAGGTTGTGGTGCCTCAACAGACTGGATTGGAAAACACTCCTAAGGTCCAACAAATGATCCTTGAACTAACTATAAGCTCTTCTTTCTTGATGTGTTTTGTTTTGTTCTTTGTCAGTGGTTTGTTTTGTTGTTTTGTTGTCTGGTTGTATACTGTTGCTCTGTTTTCCTCTGTCTTGTTTTCGTGCATGTTAGTGTCTCCACAGGTCTGTCTCAATAAGACAGGCTGGATGAACTATCTGGAGGAAAAACAACAGGACCAACAGTTCCGGGGGCACTTGGGATAGGGGAAGGTGTGTGGGGGGGTAAGGAAGTGGTGTTAACAAACACAGTGACAAGGGAACAACATGGGACTCAAAATGGTAGTGAGGGGGAAGTGGCAGGCATGGTAGGGAATGATCAAGGGTAAGATTACAAAAAGAAGAGGTATAGCTGTAACCCAGTTTGGGACGGAGCATGGTAGTGGGACAGGAGGAAAGTCAAGGGAGATGGAGGAGAGAGCTAGGAGTCAAAGTGCATTTATAGAGGTCTAGACAAAGACATGTACATGCAAATATATATATATATATATATATGTATATATATATATATATATATATATATATGTATAGGGAAATAGATCTATGTGTCTATATTTATAGGTTTAGTATTAAGGTTGTGGCAGGACCTTGGGCCTTAACTCAAGCACTCCCTCAATGCATGAATACTTTCTTTTATTAAATTGGCACTCTACAGTGCTCATCCTCCCGACACAACTGCTGAAGCCAAAGCTGGTGAACAAGTAAATGTGGTGAAGAAAGCTGATGGTGCCCGGCTATCAAAAGAGATAGTGTCTGGGGTCTTAAAGACTTGAAGATAAACAAGCGGCCATCTAGCTCAGAAGAAACAAAGCCCACATGGAAGAGCGCACCAGCCTGTGTGATCACGAGGTCCCGAAGGGATCAGTTATCAGGCATCAAAGAACAAAAAAATCACAGTATTAGCTGCACACCTCCATGATACGATTGGCGAAGACAAACGGGTGCATAAGCAAATGTGGCGAAGAAAGCTGATGGTGCCTGGCTATCAAAAGAGATAGTGTCTGGGGTCTTAAAGGCTTGAAGGTGAACAAGCGGCCATCTAGCTCAGAAGCAAAAAAGCCCACATGGAAGAAGCACAACAGCCTGTGCGATCACATGGTGCCAAAGGGACCAGGTATAAGGTATTATGCAAAAAATATATATATACCATATATATGGTATATATATGGTAATATATATATATATATATATATATATATATATATATATATATATATATATATATATATATATATATATATATATAGTGAATGAAGGGGGAAGTGCAGAGTGGAGACCCAAAGCCCATTTGCTGGCCACTGGAGATCCCCTCACAAAGGGGTTTAGGAGAGGAGATGGGTCAGTCAGGGTGCGATGTAATACTGATGAAAAACACAGCTTTCCCTAGATCCTGGATGCTTCCTCCCCACAACTACCATGTTCCGTATTCTACCTTGCAGGACTGGATAGGGCAGAGGTTGTACACTGGTACATATAGGAGCTGGAGGCATAGGGAATCCAGGGTGGATGATACCTTCAGGACCAGGAGTGTGAGGGGCGATACTGTGAGAGTAGAGCGTGAGTGGGTTGGAAACGGGGAACAGATTACAAGGATCCACATGTAACCTCCTCCCTGGGAGACAGACGGCAGAGAAGGGGGGGAGGGAGGCTCCGGATAGGGCAAGATATGACAAAATAACAATCTATGGATTATCAAAGGCTCATGATGGAGTGGGGCGCGGGGAGGGAGGTTAAAAAAAAGAGGACCTGATGCAAAGGGCTTAAGTGGAGAGCAAATGCTTTGAGAGTGATTAGGGCAAAGAATGTACGGATATGCTTTATACAATTGATGTATGTATATGTATGGATTGTAATAAGAGTTGTATGAGCCCCTAATAAAATGTTTAAAAAAAAAAAGTTCCAGTCTCAGAAACTCACAGGTGCAGTTCTACCCCATCCTATAGAGTTGCCATGAGTTGGCATCAAATGGATGGCAGGAAGTACACATAACGATTCAGACCTGGGCTTAGTTTGGGTTCTCACTGAAGCAGACCCTGGCCAAAGACTTAAAGGCAATGAGCTTATTTAGGAAACTCTGAGCATGCAGGTAATGATGTGGGGTAGATTGTGAATCCAATTACAAACCTGGGAACCTGCTGCTTAATCACTTAGGAAGTCTCCAGTGGTAGGGTGTAGCACACGCCTCTCAGAGTTTAGCCATCCAAGGAGTGAGTGGCCTGGTCAGGGCTGTTCCCACTGGCATATGTTCCTCAGCACATTCAGCCAGCACCAGCAATGTGATCTTCAGAGCTGGCCCTTGGTGACTGAGGCGAGTACATGGAATCAGGAATTTGGGAGTGAAGAGAAGGAGCACCGGGAGTGTCTGCTACAGATTGGAGAATGGAAAGTCAACTCGTTGCTCCTCAAGGGGACAGGCACTCCCCTCTCTGGATCTCACTTTTAACATCGATACACAAAGGTCGATTCTGTGAGGGTCACAGACTGGGGACTCCCATAGCCAAATGAGGACCTGTGTGGACTCTGGTTGGCCTGCTTATTCACTGCCATCTAGAAGATTCCAACTCACCGTGACCCTGTAAGACCGAGCAGAACTGCCTCTGTGGGTTTCCGAGGCTGAAATTCTATATGGACTAGAAAGTCTCATCTCTGCACAACCCCCACCCTATCCCCCACACCCCGCTCCCCAGTGTGACTGGTGGTTTCAAACTACTGACCTTCTAGTTAGCTGCCCAACACATAACCCACTGTGCCACCAGGGCTCTTTGGCCTACCTGGCTTCTATCCAATGTTATTGAATCGCCTTTGAAAAATTCAGGAGCTTTTTAAGAAAACAGGAATTTTGACTTTCTCTAGAAAAATCGATCTGGCATCACTGGAACCTAAACTAGAGGATCCACAATTCCACGTGGCTCTGGGAATCTCAACATTTCTTCCTCCTGCTCAAAGTAAAATGGTTTAAGGGGACCTTTCACAGCTGGTGGGCTGGTCTCCTTTCTAGAAAGTTGCCTCTGTAAAGAAAATGCATCTTTCTTCCCTTTTACCTAGTTGGGGGTGGTGAGGGTAGCGGGAGCCATTGGGTTAAGAAAAAACAGTCGAGGTAGCTTCAGTTGCCCTGCCAGGGCTTTAGAGTCCAAGCCTTTTTTGCTCCACCTGACTGGCCTGCTGTTTCCAGGGCAGCCCCACCATCTGTTCCCAGATGCAGGGAGGGAGCCGACTTTCCTTCATCACACCTGCCCCAAACTCAGGCCCAGAACTACTGTCTAAACACAGAACAACTTTTGTCTGTGGCCAAATGTGGGACCCCAAATTTCTTCCCTCTTTCCCAATACTCCTTCAGTGACTTGATGACCTGGGCCAGGCTGAGATGAATTAGCTTGCTCCTCACAGCTGGCTGCTGGTTTCCAGTCAACTCCCAGAGGCCACTGGCTGTGCCCATCAGTAGAAGTGGGAGTTGAGAACCCTCAGCTCTTGGCTGAGCAGCTCTGTCAGTCTGTAGCTGTTGACTGTAGCTGCTTCTGACAGCCAGTCTAGCTGGTGCTTTAAGTCATTTCAGTCGCTCCACCTCAGCTGTGATTAGTCTAGTCTCTGTAGCCTCAGAGGGAGGGGAAAACAAAACACCTCAATTACTTTGAATCAGAGTGGGTTATCCTCTTTTAAAAGGCAGAAAGTCTGAATTGGAGGATATTTTGGGGGGTCTCTTTTATGCATTTCACATTTACAAAATAAGAACTAACAGTATTTGTTCCAGTAAGTGGATCAGAACCAACTAAGGGCCCACTCCTCCCACCAGGCCACGTCTCACTAAGAATAGAGGTCCATCACTTGTCTGGCATTTTGTGGTACTGTGGTGACTTTTGTTTTGTGTGATACTGGGAGCTATGTGATTGGCATTTCATATACCAGCAGGGTCACCCAAAGAGCTTCCAGACAAAGAACAGACAATGAAGAAGGAATTGGCTGCCCGCATGGGAAGAATGAGCCATTGAAAACCCTATGGATAGCAGCAACACTGTCAGTTACTAGACCCCCCATGAACAACAGAAGAACATTGTCAGAACGTGTGCCAGATGATGAGCTCTTCAACTTGGAAAGTATTCAAAATACGGCTGAGGAAGAGGAAGAGCTGGCTTTTCATAGGCAAGTCGACCATAATGATGCAAATCGAGTATAGCTATCAGGACCTTCATTTGCTGATGGGGCACAACTCAAAATGAGGAGAAACAGTTCAAATCGTCATTAATAATTGAAACTTGGGATGTATGAAATATGAATCTAGGGACATTGGAAGTCATTAAAAATGAAATGGAATACATAAAGATTGATATTGTAAGCATTAGTTAGCGGAAATGGACTGATATTGACCATTTTGAAACAGAAAATCTTATGGTTTACTCTGCTGGAAATGACACAATCAAGAGAAACAACATTGCATTCATCATCAAAAGGACATTTTAAGATCTATTTTAATGTACAATGCTATCTTTGATAGGATGCTATGTAGCCCCCTTCAAGGAGAACCAATCAATACAACTATTGTTCAAATTTATGCACCAACCACCCAAAGCTGGTGACACAGAAATTGAATAATTCTACCACCATATTCAGTCCCAAATTTGTCAGACTTGCTATCAAAATGCTATTGGAATGCAAAAGTTGAAAACAAAGAGGAAGGATCAGTAGTTGAAAAATATGGTCTTGGTGATAGAAACCAAGCTGGAGATCGCATGACAGAGTTTGCAAGACCAATAAATTGCTGATAGCATATACTATGTTTTCCAACTTCTGTTCTTTCCTCTTTGGTTCCTACATTTGCACTCCAATCACCAATAATTACCAATTTATCTTGATTGTATGTTAGAATTTTGCATGATTAATGATTTCTTCAAACATATGATCAACAACAAAAAAGGTGACCATAAATGTGGACTTCTCCAGATGGAATACACAGAAATCAAATTGACTACACCTGTGGGAAGAGACAATAAAAGAAGCTCAATATCAGCAACTGAAACCAGTCCAGGGGCTGATTGTGGAACAGATCAGCAATTGTTCATATGTGAGCTCAAGTTGAAGTTAAAGAAAATGCAAACAAGTACACGAGAGTCAATATACAACCTTGATAATAACCCACCAAATTTTGAGAACATCTCTGAATAAAGCACAGTGTCATTTAAAAAAAAAAGGAAAGAAAAGATACAAGTGCATGTCAGAAGAGACTCTGAAACTTACTCTTAATCAGAGAGTCGCTAAGGCAAATGGAAGAAATGATGAAGTAAAGAGCTAAAAATAAAATTTCAAAGGACAACTCGAGAATACAAAGTAAAATATTATCACAAAATGTGCAAAGGCCTAGAGTTAGAAAACCAAAACAGATCATATTCAGCATATCTTAAACTGAAAGAACTGAAGAAAAATGTCAAGTCTCGAGGTGCAATATTAAAAAATTCTATGGGAAAAATATTGAATGATGAAGGAAACATCTGAGGAAGATGGAAACAATATGGAGTCACTGTATCAAAAAGAATAGACCAACATTCAACCATTTCAGGAGGTAACATATGAGCAAGAACCAATGGTCAGGAAAGAAGAAATCCAAGATGCATGGAAAGCACTAGCCCAAAACAAGATGCCAGGAATTGCTGGGATATCTATTGAAATGTTTCCACAAGCCGATAAAGCACTGGCAGCACTCACTCATCTATGTCAGGAAATTTGGAATACAGCTACTTGGCTAACGGACTGGAAGAGATCCATATGTGTATACATACCAAAGAAGGGAGACAAACGGAATGGTCGAATTATGTACCCCTATCATTGGCATCACATGTGAGTCAAATTGCACTGAAGCTAATACAACAACAGTTGCATTAATTCATTGACAGAAAGTTACCATATTCAGCATTCAAGAGCCATCGTGGCAAAGTGGTTAAAGGTTGGATTGCAAACCCCAAGGTCAGCAGTTCAAAACCACCAGTCACTCCGTGGGAGAAAGGCAAGGTTTTCTACTCCCATAATGAGTTACAGTCTCAGAAACTCACAGGGGCAGTTAGTTCTACCCTATACTATAGGGTCAGGATGAGTTGTCATCAACTACAAGGCAGTGAGTTTGGTTTCCCAGAGATTTAAGCCAGATTCAGAAGAGGATGTGGAACAAAGGATATCAGATATCAGATGGATCTTGCCTGAAAGCAGTGAATACCCCAAAGATGTTTACTTATGTTTTATTAACACCCAAGGTATCTGACTGTGTGGATCATAACAAAACATGGATAGTTTTGAGAAGGGAATTCCAGAACACTTTGTCTTGCTCATGTGAAACTTGTACATGGATTAAGAAGCAGTAGCAAAAATAGAACAAGGGTAGATTGCATGGTTTAAGAATCAAGAAAGGTGTGCATCCAGGTTACACCCACTTATTATACTTTTTCAATCTGTATGGTGAGCAAATAATCAGAGAAGCCAAATTATATGAAGAAGAACACAGAATCAGATTTGGAGGAAATATCATTAACAACCTGCTATATGCAGACGACACAGTTTGGCTTGCTGACAAGGATGGGGGACTTGAAGCACTTGCTGGTGAAGATCAAGGATTGCAGACTTCAATGTGGGATACAACTCAACACAAAGAAAACCAAAGTCCTCACAACTGAACCAATAGGTAACATGATGATAAATCGAGAAAAACTTGAAGTTGTCAGGGATTTTGTCTTGTCTGGATCCACAAGCAATGCTCCTGGAAGCAGCAGTCAAGAGATGAAAAGATACATTGCACTGGGTAGATCTGCTGCATAAGAGCTCTTTAGAATGTTGAAAAGTTAGGATGTTACTTTAAGCAGGAAGTGCACCTGATCCAAACCATGGTATTTTCATTTGCCTCATCTGCATGTGAAAAGCTTGCCATTGAGTGAAGAAGACCCAGGTAAACTATGAATTTGAACCATGGTACTGGCAAAGAATATTGACAGTACCATGGACTGCCAAAAGAACAAACAAAATCTGTCTTGGAAGTACGGCCAGAATTCCCATTAGAAGTAAGGATGGTGAGACTTTGGACATGTTGTCAGTGGAGACCAGTCCCTGGAGAGGCATCATGCTTAGAAAAATGGAAGGGCTGTGAAAAAAGGGTGAAGGCCCTTGAAGAGCTGGATTGACACAGTGACTACAACAAGAGGACTGAGCATAGGAACACTTGGGTGGATGGAGGAGGAGCTGTTATTGTTACATTCTGCTGTGAATAGGTTTGCCATGGACCAGAACCAACTGGATGGCAAACTAACAACAACAACAA
Organism: Tenrec ecaudatus; assembly: GCF_050624435.1. NCBI lineage: Eukaryota > Metazoa > Chordata > Mammalia > Afrosoricida > Tenrecidae > Tenrec > Tenrec ecaudatus. The sequence continues at coordinate 140,508,940 of NC_134535.1, read as the reverse complement.
CAACAACAACAACAACAGGGAGAGACATTAAAAAGCCAAACTCACTGCCATTGAGTTGACCTTGATTCAGAGCAACCCGTGAGTTTCCCGAGAGTGTAACTTTTCACAGGAGGGGAAAGCCTGTTTAACCTACTACTTAGCAGCCCAGCCCATCACCAGGGCTCCACAAGGATAGAGAGAAGCACTGTTAGGGCTGGATAGGGCAGAGGCTGTATACTGGTACATATGAGGGCTGGATGTACAGGGAATCCAGGGTGGACGATACCTTCAGGACCAAGGGTGTGAGGGGCGATGCTGGGAGAGTGGAGGGTGAGTGGGTTGGAAAGGGGGAACTGATTACAAGGATCCACATGTGACCTCTTCCCTGGGAGAGGGACAGCCGAGAACCGGGGAAGGGAGACCCCGGATAGGGCAAGATATGACAAAATAACGATGTATAAATTACCAAGGGCACATGAGGGAGGGGGGAAGGGGTGGGAGGGGGAAAAAAGAGGACCTGATGCAAAGGGCTTAAGTGGAGAGCAAATGCTTTGAGAATGATTGGGGTAGGGAATGTATGGATGTGCTTTATACAATTGAAGTATGAATATGGGTGGATTGTGATAAGAGTTGTGTGAGTCCGTATTAAAATGCAAGAAAAGAAAAGAGGAGAAAAAAAATGATTAGGGCAAAGACTGCACAGATGTGCTTTATACAATTGATGTATGTATATGTATGAACTGTGATAAGAGTTGTATGAGCCCCTAATAAATTGTTAAAAAAAATGATCCTCAATTCTATCTGAATCCTTGCCAGGGCTGCAAGTTGCCTTAATAAACACAAGCAAAAAATGTACCTCTGGCAGCAGACCGCTCAGGTTCAAATCCAGGCTCTCTAACTTATTGACTATGTGACCTTGGACCTCTCTGTGCTTCCAAAGACTCACTTTCCAAAAGGGAAGTCATAAGCCAACTTTTCTTATTCCTCACTGGGTTGCTTTGAAGATGAAATGAGACATCTGTCTAAAAATGCTTCTGACCATCCCTTGGTTCTCAGAGCTCCACAAATGCTATGGATTATTGTTTTAAGATTATGAATGCTTTTTTTCCAAGGGTAGTGCAATGATTAACATCAGTGCTACTTCTCTCTGACAAAATATAAATCCAAATTTCTAAATAGCAGGGTCTGAACGGATGCGCTGTTAACAGCATCTTGCTTTTCTCCCATCACTTGTCACAGTAAATCTGACAAGAAATGCTGGGCTAGGGCCTGCAGCCAAGCCCCTCACTGGCAGAGTGCAGGACCTCAGGTTGTTGGCAGGCCAAGGGGCATCACAATGGCAAGAGGAGACTCCACAAAGGGCCCCTGATTCCTCCCCCACGCCCCCCTTCCCCACGTTCAGGGTGAAACGTCAAAATACAATTTTTTTTGTCACCTGGTGAAATAATGAGCCCCCATTCCCGTTGCCTTGGTATCATCAGAGCGCAACAGCCACGTGGGGTAATCGCTGTCTCCGTGTTAATGCTGCTCAGTTCAAACATTTTCACAGGCCCTGGCGAAATGAAACCCGTGCTTTCTACCTAGGTGGAGTTTGAGGCGATTCAGCCCATTTGCTTCTGCTGAAGAGGCTACCTCAGAAAAACAGGAAATAAAAACATAGAGGGTGCCATTGACATTAGGTTTCTCGTTTTCTTCCTTTCTTCCCTACCTTCCTTTCTTCTTCTTGCCCTTCTCTTTCTCTTTTCTTCCTTCCCTCCCTTTGCTCACGTCTTCCTGCCTGCCTTCACCTTCCATCTTCCCTCCCACACTCCTCCATTTCTTCTTCGCTCTTCTCTCCCCACCCCCACCTTTCTCCTTTCCTTCCCTGCCTTTTCCCTTCAGCCTCCCAGTCTCCCTCCTTCACTCTCTCCCTTTCCTCCTTCCTTTCCCCACCTTGTTTTCATCCAGTGATTTGTACTCCTTTCTTCCTCTCATCCCACCCCTCCCCATTGCTGGAGAAACATCAGTTCCTTTTGGCGCTGGTTTTTTGGCGCCAGACCCTGTTCTTTGGGTGCTCACAAGTCTGCGTCCTGTGTGCAAACATAAGACAGACATATGATCAGGGTTGGACAGAAGATGGGATTTGACAGGTGTTCTGCACCCGAAATCTCCAGGAGGCAAAGGTAAAGTCAGGCTCCTGCCTTTAAGGTTATATCTCCCATTGTAACTGCATCCCACAGAGGCTCCTGCCTCCTGGCCACCTGAGGCCTGCTGCCTGCCTTCCTCTAGCTCCTGGGGAATTGGGGCAGCAGTGGCAAGAACAACAAAAATCCCCAGGAGTTGACAAGAAGGGAGGCTGCCTTGCTCAAGAGACGGCCCCCTCACACACCTGCATGTTGTTGAGATGCAGGTTCTCATCCCTGTGGCTGGGCAAGAAACGCCCCCTCGGCCAAACGCAGTGGCTTCAAACAAGGACCATCATCCTGTGGTTTCTGGGAGGCCACTGGGTCGTGTTTGGAGTCTCCCATGAGTTGGCAGTCACATGGGAACTGGGGCAGGGGCCTCTGGTGACTCCAGTGCGTACACGTGCACTCAGAGGGCTGGCAGCTGAAGCTGGCCGTTAGCTGGGTGCTTAGCTGGGTTGTTGGTTGGAGTGTCTCCACGTGGCCTTTCCAGGTGGCTCAGGCTTCTTTCAGCATAGTGTCCGGGTGCAGAGAAGTGTCCTGAGAGGTAGCACGTGGAGGCTGGACATTCTGAGGGTGAGCACTCAAGAAGAAGACTTTGAAGGGATTTGTCAGAAGCTGTGAAGCACTTTGGGGGAGGGAAGGGGGTTGCCCAAACTAGATGTCACAGTGTCATCTTCTCCATAATCTATTGGTCACAGAGGTCATGAAACATCCCAATTTAAGGGGAAAGGGCATAGACTCTACCTTCCTATAGGTAGCCTGTCAAGGAATTTGGGGGTCACATACGAAGACTGGGAGACCCTGGGTGGCACAAATGGTTAAGAACTCAACGTATCAAGTGGTGGGCAGTTGCACCCCTCAGAAGAAATAAATAATGGCCTGCTTCTAGAAGCCCACAGGCTTGAGAAACCTGTGATGTGTAGTTTCTCCCTGGCACCTAGGGGGTCCTCGGGAGCCAGAACCAACATAACAGCAACGGGTTGGGTTTTTGTTGGTTTTGTTTGGGCTAATATTAAAACGACTAGTATGAAATTATATATGTATTGTGTTTAACTCTCAGGACTCTGATTATGCTGAAGTTGAACAAAACCGTCTGCCTCTTTTATGAACGCCAGCCAATGGAGGCAAAGGGTGAGGGTCTAGAGGAAGAATGAATGTCACATTCCCGTCCTTATGTTTCAGTTGTCCTTAAAGGGCACAGGGGACAAACCAGATGTCTTTGATATGATTTTAGCCTAATGATGTGCTAGTATGATGATGAGCAGCCTGAAAAGTGGTTTTAACTAATGTGATCCAATATTTGAAAAGTTGACGATTTCACATCGAATTTTATATTCTCAGCATCTCAGTTACAAACAGAAAATCAGGCCTTAAAATCCTTGCATTTCCCCAAGGCAACAACAGTCTGGAGCTAGAATTTGAATGTCCCCTGTGGATGAGCTGACATGTGCCTGTTAACCACAGTCCCCATCCATCCCTATTGCCCCCAACACAGAGGTTGGCTACTAGAATCCTTTATCTATATGGCTAAATAGGTTAGTTGGTTTGGTTTGGGTTGCTAGTTTTTCCTTTTTTTTTTTTGTGCTTACTTTTGATTTTTTGGGGGGCTAGGAAATGGTGTGTATTTTGGTACCATATCTTCCAAAGCGAGAAAATAAAACCCAGTAAGCCAAGAAGGTCAAACAGTCTAGATTAATGATGAAAGGAGGAGCCCTGTTGGTGAAGTAGATTATGAGTTGGACTTCTAACTGCAAGATCAGAAGTTCGAAACTCCCCCCACCCCACCCCCACTCCCCAAGAGAAATATGAGATTTTCTACTCCTGTAACGATTTACAGCCTTGGAAACCCACAGGGGCAGTTCTATACTCTGTCCAAAGGGTTGCTATATGTCATAATTGATTCCAGAGTAGTGAGGTTTTCTTGATTGATATAAATAATTTTTGGTGAGTATTGAAAAAACCAGTCAATATTATTTTTAATACACTTCAAAGAAGGTCCACATTAATTGTTCACACAACCCTGCCACCTTCTTTCTTTATTCCCTTGCCTCTCACTCTCCTTTCTTCCTCCCTATGGTCTTTTATCTCATTCTTTTTCTTTCAAGGGTTAGCCTAGGAGTGGGGAAGTCTGAGTAATTCTTAACCAAAAGACTAAATTGGGGTTGCCGCCGCGGAGCGGAGTGGAGCTGGTTGCAGTCACGGAGCTCGGGTACCGAGCGGGCTGGGTCTATGGTCGCTCCGCGGGTCGCTCAGCCGGCTGGTGCTTCTTCATCAGGACAAGCTGTGTTCCATGGCAGGGAACTTTTGGCAGAGCTCCCACTATTTGCAATGGATTTTGGATAAACAAGACCTTCTGAAGGAGCGCCAAAAGGACTTAAAATTTCTCTCAGAAGAAGAGTATTGGAAACTACAAATATTTTTTACAAATGTTATTCAGGCATTAGTTGAACATCTTAAATTAAGACAGCAAGTTATTGCCACTGCTACAGTCTATTTCAAGAGATTCTATGCCAGGTATTCTCTGAAAAGTATAGATCCCGTATTAATGGCTCCTACTTGTGTGTTTTTGGCATCCAAAGTAGAGGAATTTGGAGTAGTCTCAAATACAAGGTTGATTGCTGCTGCTACTTCTGTATTAAAAACTAGATTTTCATATGCCTTTCCAAAGGAGTTTCCTTATAGGATGAATCATGTATTAGAATGTGAATTTTATCTTTTAGAACTAATGGATTGTTGCTTGATAGTGTATCATCCTTATAGACCTTTGCTCCAGTATGTGCAGGACATGGGCCAAGAAGACATGTTGCTTCCCCTGGCATGGAGGATAGTGAATGATACCTATCGAACGGAGCTTTGCCTACTGTACCCTCCTTTCATGATAGCTTTAGCTTGCCTACATGTGGCCTGTGTTGTACAGCAGAAAGATGCCAGACAATGGTTTGCTGAGCTTTCTGTGGACATGGAAAAGATTTTGGAAATAATCAGGGTCATTTTAAAACTCTATGAACAGTGGAAGAATTTTGATGAGAGAAAAGAGATGGCAACTATTCTTAGTAAGATGCCCAAACCAAAACCACCTCCAAACAGTGAAGGAGAGCAGGGTCCAAATGGAAGTCAGAACTCTAGCTACAGCCAGTCTTAGAACATTCCGAAGATTTTCATAGTGGACCACTTGGAAATAAACCATTGGACAGATTTCAGTAATGTCTTCAATGGAACACAAATGAAAATGAATAGTTGGTTTCTGTCAAGCACTTTGGGAAGTGATTTATTTTTGCAAAATAATTTTCCTTACCTGGTTTGATTTTACTGCATCATTGATTAAAACCTCTTAATTATAAAAATTTTGAAAGTTTCTAAGGAACCTGCAGATAGACAGACATAGACATATCAAGATTTATAGCTCTTTGATTAGTATAATTTTTAAGTTGAATAATATAATTTTAAAATTTGGATTTGTAGCTTTTTATTAAGTCAGGAAACATGAACACAATTTGTTTTAAATCCTCTTTGGTCACTGAAGGACCAGAACAAGGACAATAAAAGTCAAACATCTGAGGGCTTTTTTCCCTCTTTAACTTAATTTTAAAGCTGTATTTAAGGAATCAAATCTTACAAAATCCTGGAAGATTTTGGTAATGATGTTGATGATTTCAGGGAAAATAATCAAGTACCTATTGATTTAAAAGTATATTTTATTCAATAGTTTTGGTGTCTTGCCAGGGAAGACTCTAGCCCAGTTCTAGCAGAAAAGTGCAATATGTACAGCAAGCATATTTTGATGTTTTAAAAGTTATATTAATTCTGTAAACATTTTAAAAGGCTGGGCAAACTTTAAAAGAAAAAAAAAGATCCTACATGAAGTTATTTGCAATTGAGTCACAGTTAATCAAGCATTTAAAATTTTTTAATTGGCTAAAACACCGATTATATGGTTAAAATTTGGTAAACTTTCAATGTTAATTTTTACTGTACTGTGAAAAAAATTTTATAATACATACATCCCTTACTTAATTTTTCTGTTTTAGTGTGACTTCACAAATTTACTATAGATATCCTGGGCCAAGAACACAATCAGGTTTCGGGCCAGTTTGATACTGGCTGTTCTTAATTCTGATATGAGTGGAGGAGTTCAGGCTCAATGTCATCTCAGTGGGACTGTGCTGTCTGTGGAACTCAATGAATTAATAATTTTCTTCAGACTTGAAGGAGAGTGGTAAATAAGTTAAGGAGTTAAAGGATGTCAGTGTACAATTTAAGGGTTCATTGTGGAAAATGGATTATTAAATGTTGAATTCCTGGTATAAAACTGCAAGAATAAAAGAAAGTTCTCCAAAAAAAAAAAAAAAGACTAAATTGGTTTTATTGTTGGTGTTATTACTTGGGTTAAATTTTTTTCTTTTCTCTTCTTCTATTGGTTTGTGTCATGTAACCCAGAAAATGAGGAAACATTTGGAACATCAAAACACTATCCTTTCTCAGTAGACTACAAGCATTAAAGGCAACAGAGATAAATACTCCAATAATAACAATAACATACAAGGATAGCTAGAGAGATAAATAGATAGATAGAAAAACCACAAAATCTGAGCAGTTGTGGGAAGGAGAATGGGACTAGCCCCATGAATAAATATAGGTTTGCCAGAGAATAGTTCTATATACATATTAGCATATACTACAAATATGTTCATGAATATAATAGTGCATCCAGGAGGCATAGTTATGAAAATGTCTTAGGTATAACAAAACCCCTTGAGGGAGCGTGTCCTAAATATGGGGGATCAGGAACATAGCTCTGAGAGACCTCAAGATCAATTGGAACAAACTAGCTCACAAAGACAATGTTCTGTATCCATCAGGGAAGTGACTGGGGTCTTCAAAAGCTAGTGAGTAGCAAACTAAAAGTCGGTTCTTGGTCTTACCCTATGTGTTGGACAGGGTTCTCTAGAGAGAGAAAACCATATTGCTAGTAATTATATATAAATATATTAAAAAGCTAGATATACAATAGAAGAAATGAACCACTAAATTATATACAGATAGATAACACAAGAAACTAACAGTGAAATTATAAAACAGTGAGACACTAGCAGTCCTTTAAGGCTTGAGAGCCGCCAGTTGCCAGTCCCTTTCTGTAGAGAGAGCTGGGCTATATATACCCAGGCAGCAAACAGCAAGGCAAGTCACCAACTGTCACCAACTGTCGGTCCCCAGCTCCAGAGATGAACATACCAATCCTGTGGGATTAAATGGACCTCAACTTACAGCGACACAGTCCACAAGCTAGGCATCCCACAGGTAGTGTACCCCTTTAAATTGAGGCACAGAACAAGCAAGGCGAGGCTCACGAAACCATCTATCCCTCTGCCCTTCGATTAATCCTACTTGTGTTTATCGGCTAGGCTGGCACTATAAACTATTGGACCCTGTCTGGAGCAAATAACAGTGAATAAAATCAAGATGCCTGGCAACAATTAGTCCAAATCAGTAATGGACTATGCGTACCTCAGCCTCTATGATGCTAAGGTCAGAAGAACTAAAAGGTGCCTGCCTATCACAAACAGCTGCTCTGAAAGGGATCATGGTACATGATCCTAGATAGAGTGGGGAGTAATGTGTCAGAAAACTGAAAGTCATACTACTACTACCAATAGTAATAATAATGATAAAAGATGAGGTTTATTGGTTAGATAGACTAGTGAGATCCCCACTACTATGGTCCTTCATCACCCTTCAGGTCTGGAACTGAATTCCACCCCCTGAAAAATAGACAGGTTTATAAAGTGAACCTTATGAGAATCAAAGGTTGCAGCCCTCAGTATGGATTACAACTCAATGTCAAGAAGACACACATCCTCACAACTTGATCAATAGGTACCATGATAAATGGAGAAGTTTGTTGTTTTTTTATTTGTTGTTATTTGTTGAAGTTGTCACGGATTTTTGTCTTGATGAGGTATATAATCAATGCTCTTGGAAGCTGCAATCATGAGATCAAATGATGCATTGCGTATGGATACATTTGGTACACAATACGTCTGTAGAGTGCTAAAAAGCAAGGATGTTACTTTGAGGACTAAGGTGCACCTTACCCAAGCCATAGTAATTTAAATTGCCTCATAAGTATGTGAAAGTCAGACATTGAATAAGGAAGGCTGAAGAAGAATTGATATGTTTGAATTGTGGTGCTGGTGAAGAATATTGAAAGTAACATGGACTGCCAAGGGAACAAACAGATCTGTCTTAGAAGAAGTATGGTCAGAGGGCTCCTTAAAGGCAAGGATGGTGAGACTTCCTCTCACATACTTTGGTCATGTTATTAAGAGAGACTAGTCCCTGGAGAAGGACATCATGCCAGGTGAAGTAGAGGGACAGTGAAAGAGAGGAAGCCCCTTAAGGAGATGGATTGACAGTGACTGAAACAAGGGGCTCAAGCTTGGGAACAATTAGGAGAATAATTCAGGGCTAGGTAGTGATTCTTTCTGTTTGGCATAGGGTCAATGTGGGTTGCAACTGGCTCAATGGCACCTGATAAGAACAACTACACCAAAATGAATCATAGCACTGAGGAGCACACATTCCTCAGAACCATCAACCATTCAAAAGCTAATAGGCAGTATTTGCCCAAGGCCAAATTCAAAAGGCAGGCAAGGTTAGGGGAGAAGGGTGAATGAAAACAGGAAGCAGAGTTTCAATGGCATGAGTGATATTACATTGCAGGAGATTGTCATCAATGTCACATAAAAAAACGAGTATAAATTGTTATGTGCAAAGCTGATTTTCTCTGTAAATCTTAACCCACCTTACAATTAAAAGTTTCTTTTTAAAAAAAAAGACACCATAGTTCATATAATAGACACAGCCAAAGATCTCCTGGACAATTCTAAAATGATCTCCCAAATGATTTGGGTAGTTAGCCCTCCCCAGGGAGTTCTACCCATTGAAACGCTGGGTGGTTATGGCTGCAATTATATTTCAGGCCAGAAGAGGCAGCAGAGGCCTGGTTGTTCAAATGCTGCAAAACTACCAGACAATGGGCAAACAGTTTCTTTCCACGACGACTAGCGGCTCTGTCATATCCATGTCTGGTGTTCAACACCTGGCGACAGAATCCAGCCCGCTGGGTTTGGGTGGGGTCTGTTTCTCACCCATGCTTGGCTTGGGATTGTTCTATGGCATCCACTAAGTGGAGTCCTTTCCTTTCTGATGTCCCAAGAAAGCTGTTTTCTCCTTTTTCCTCTCTGGCCCTCTTCCCAAGAACCCTGGGGTTCACTCTGCTTTCCTCTGGTTGATGTTTCTCAGGCAGTTACTTGACCTTGGTTCATCTACTGCAGGTGACCATTTGCAAGGAACTGTACCGTCCTTGGATGGTGTTGTTCATGAGCTAGGCTGCGAACTATGGGTTAAAGGTTTGAGTTCACCCAGAGGTGCCTTCCAAGAAGGGCCTGGTGATATGCTTCTGGAAAAAAACTCACCTCAGCCATGGAAAATTCTAGGGACCGGAATTCTCTAACACACTTGGGCTCTATATGAGTCCGAGTTGACTCAATGGCAATTGGTTGCTGGTATTCCTGTAAGTAGAAGACAACAATCTTTAAGCAGTCCCTCTTGGATTCATGGGAGGAGGATGGCTTCCGCTGAGAGAACTTCTCAGGGCTCCAAGGGCTCAATGATCTTACAAAAAATGAGAGAAACGATGAGCCTGATGACAGATGATATTGCTATGCAGGCCCCGTTTCAGGATGCTCAAGATTCCAGGTCTTTCCCTGACTCACAGTGGAGCCGTGTTAGGTTCCAAATAGAAGGTCACCCTTGCTCCCAGGACCTGGAGCCTTGTAGCTGAGCAGAGCAGTCATGATGAGAAAGAGGACCCAAGGGGGAAGTCAGAGGGCTGCTTCATTTGTCTCGTTGTCAAGCAAATAAATGTTTTGGCAGGAAATTTCTCTTCAAGAGTGTTCTGATTTCTTGAAGGAAATCTTCTGAACCATTTCCTCAGGGGAAAACCACTCAACTACCTCTGGAAGGAAGATTTTTATCCTTCCAAGCTTACCAGGCTGTGCTAACTCACAGAGGAGGTGTGACTAGCAGGCAATGAATCTGATTTCCAGACTCCTATGAAAACCAGCAAGTGCTCGGCTGCTAAGTGAAAGGCCGGCAGTTGGAAAACCCCAGCTGCTCTGCAGGAGAAAGTGGTGGCTGACTGTGTCTGACAAGATGACAGCTTTGGAAACCCAATGGGGCAGTTCTCCTCTGTGCTCTACAGTTGCTTTCAGTTGGAGTGGACTTGATAGTGATAGAGCTGATCTTTTTTTCCCCATGAAAATCAGCTTGCACGAATACATGTGCATTCATGGATGTCTGTGTCTGCTTTGGCATGCATGTGCAAATATGTGCCTATTTGCACGTGGATGGATACGTCTGTGAATGTGGGCGTCTCTATTTACTTTGCCATGTGTGTGCACATGTCTGCCTTTGTCAGTATGCATGCGGGCTCAGGCAGCATAGAGAGATCACAGAGAAACTTGGAGAGAAAGAGAAAAGTAACCTATTTTCTCATGGGTCTCCCATACCTGACGGTCTACTGGCATCCACCGCCACGAAGACCAGAGATCACTTCATGCCATGTGTCCAGCTGCCCATTGCTGGTTGAGGTCAGTCACCAGGGAGGCAAGTCAGACTGGCCTCGCCATCCTACCACCCACCTGCAGGAGTGATTCCCACCATCTGTCCTGGAGCCCCTCCCACCTTACTCAGCCTCCCTAGACATTGAGTGAAAGGCGTTTCCAACGTTTTTACATAAAGATTTCTGAGATTGACTGAAGAAATGATTTCATTTGACAAAACATGAAGCTTTTAATTTAAAGATTTGAGGCAAGTGCCCTCCAGAGAAGGGGACACAGGACGGGGCCATGCTCCCTTCCGGTATGCACGGGGGTTGCTATGAGTTGGAACCAACTTGATGAGCACCTGCCAGCAACAACAACATCCAGAAATTGTCCAAACTTCTGTGGCCTCAACTCGGAAATGAGAATATTAACATTGCCTCCTAGAAAGAACTCAAGGTATGTACAATTGGTTAATAGGCGTTTGGAAAGTGAGTACATTTAGTGGACTGATGACATTGATAAGGCAATAAGAAACTGAGAAGGCTTCACTAACAGGTGCTTTCACATCTGTAACCAGTAGATTCCTTCCTTCTTCATCTCTTGCCATCTTAATCAGCTCCCACACTTTCCAGGCAGCTTGAGGGATTAAATGTTCAGTCTGCTCCTATTATAAGCCTCAGCCTCAGAATCAGAGGCTTTACCTGAGTTTTGAGGAGCTATACTGGGAATGAGGGAGAGTAACCTGTCTTTTCTATTGCTCTCCTATCGCTCCCTCTTCCCTAGCCCTTCCCTGTCTCTGGGCCTGCCTTTCCTCCCTAGAGCATTGGCTTCTGGGAGAAGGGCATGGAAACAATGAGCACAATGAGCACATTCCTGACCAGGCCTCTTACTATGCTATCTTCCAACCCTCTCTTGGAAGGGCCTCCACGAAGTCCTCTTATGTCATCTCACAATAACTTGTTAGATACCATTGAGTGAGCTCCTGACTCATAGCAAAAGTACACACAAGAGATTGAAGCACCACCTGGTCCTCACACTGATACTCATACCTTTGTAGAATTCCTAGAGGGCTTCTGACTTCCTGTCCTTTTTACACACATACACACATAGATGCATCCTTGCCGAATTTCTGGATGGCTTCTGACTTTTTTCCTTTTTAAACACACACACACACACACACACACACACAAACACACCCTTGCCGAATCTCTGGATGACTTCTAACTTCATGTCCTTTTAAAAAAACAGACTCACCATTGCAGAATCTCTAGAGGGCTTCTGACTTTGTGTCCTTTTTACACAAACACACGCACGCACACACACACACACACACACACACAAACACACACCCTTTAAGAATCGCTGGAGGCCTTCTGACTTCATAACTTTTTACACACACATACACACAACAAGCACCTTTGCAGAATCTCTGGAGTGCTTCTGACTTCGTGTCCTTTTTACACACACACACACACACACACACACACACACACACACCCTTGCAGGATCTCTAGAGTGCTTCTGACATGGTGTCCTTTTTTACACACACACACACAGACACACAGACACACAAACATACACCCTTGCAGAATTTCTACAAGGATTCTGACTTCATGTCCTTTTTATACACACACACACACATGCACTTGTAGAATCTCTAGAGGGCTTCTGATTTCGTGTCCTTATTACACACACACATACACACACACACACACACACACACACACACACACTCCCTCACTCTCACACTCATACCTTTCCAGAAAACCTAGAGGGCTTCTGACTTCGTGTCCTTTTAACACAACACACTCACTCTTGCAGAATCTCTAGAAGGCTTCTGACATCCTGTTCTTTTGACACACACACACACACACACACACATACATACACACACACTCTTGCAGAATCTCTAGAAGGCTTCTGACATCCTGTTCTTTTCACACACACACACACACACACACACTCTTGCAGAATCTCTGGAGGGCTTCTAACTTGGTGTTCTTATTACAAACACAACACACACGCACACACCCTTGCAGAATCAATAGTGGGCTTCTGACTTCGTGTGATTTTTACACACACACACACACACACACACACATACACCCTTGCAAAATCTCTGAAGGGCTTCTGACTTTGTGTCCTTTTTACACAAACAAACACATACACACACCCTTGAAGAATCTCTAGAGGGCTTCTGATTTCGTGTCCTTATTACACACACACACACACACACACACACACACTCACACCCCAAACTCATTCTCTTACAAAATCTCTGCAGTCCTTCTGACTTCGTGTCCTTTTTTAAACACACACACAAACACACATACACTTGTAGAATCTCTGGAGGGCTTCTGATTTCGTGTCCTTATTACACACACACATACACACACACACACACACACACACACACACACACTCCCTCACTCTCGCACTCATACCTTTCCAGAAAACCTAGAGGGCTTCTGACTTCGTGTCCTTTTAACACAACACACTCACCCTTGCAGAATCTCTAGAGGGCTTCTGACATACTGTCCTTTTGACACACACACACATACACACACACACACACACCCTTGCAGAATCTCTAGACGTTTTATGATTCGTGTCGTTTTCACACACACACACACACACACACACACACACACACACACTTGCAGAATCTCTGGAGGGCTTCTAACTTGGTGTACTTATTACAAACACAACGCACACGTACATACCCTTGCAGAATCAATAGTGGGCTTCTGACTTCGTGTGATTTTTACACACACACACACACACACACACACACGCACACACACACACACATACACCCTTGCAGAATCCTTGGAGGGCTTCAGACTTTGTGTCCTTTTTACACACACACACACACACACACACACACAAACACACATACATCCTTGCAGAATCTCTGAAGGGCTTCTGACTTTGTGTCCTTTTTACTCAAACACACACACATACACACACCCTTGAAGAATCTCTAGAGGGCTTCTGATTTCGTGTCCTTATTACACACACACACACACACACACACACTCACAACCCAAACTCATTCTCTTACAAAATCTCTGTAGTCCTTCTGACTTCGTGTCCTTTTTTAAAAACACACACACACACACACAGGCACAAACACACATTCACTTGTAGAATCTCTGGATTGCTTCCGATTTCGTGTCCTTATTACACACACACACACTCCCTCACTCTCACACTCATACCTTTTCAGAAAACCTCGAGGGCTTCTGACTTCGTGTCCTTTTAACACAACACACTCACCCTTGCAGAATCTCTAGAGGGCTTTTGACATCCTGTCCTTTTGACACACACACACATACACACACACACACACACACACACCCTTGCAGAATCTCCAGACGTTTTAGGACTTCGTGTCGTTTTCACACAAACACACACACACACACACTCTTGCAGAATCTCTGAAGGGCTTCTGACTTTGTGTCCTTTATACACACACACACACACACACACACACACACACACACACACATACACCCTTGCAGAATCTCTGAAGGGCTTCTGACTTTGTGTCCTTTTTACACAAACACACACACATACACACACCCTTGAAGAATCTCTAGAGGGCTTCTGATTTCGTGTCCTTATTACACACACACACACACACACACACACACACAACGAAAAACTCATTCTCTTACAAAATCTCTGTAGTCCTTCTGACTTCGTGTCCTTTTTTAAAAACACACACACACACACACAGGCACAAACACACATTCACTTGTAGAATCTCTGGATTGCTTCCGATTTCGTGTCCTTATTACACACACACACACTCCCTCACTCTCACACTCATACCTTTTCAGAAAACCTCGAGGGCTTCTGACTTCGTGTCCTTTTAACACAACACACTCACCCTTGCAGAATCTCTAGAGGGCTTTTGACATCCTGTCCTTTTGACACACACACACATACACACACACACACACACACACACCCTTGCAGAATCTCCAGACGTTTTAGGACTTCGTGTCGTTTTCACACAAACACACACACACACACACACACTCTTGCAGAATCTCTGAAGGGCTTCTGACTTTGTGTCCTTTATACACACACACACACACACACACACACACACACATACACCCTTGCAGAATCTCTGAAGGGCTTCTGACTTTGTGTCCTTTTTACACAAACACACACACATACACACACCCTTGAAGAATCTCTAGAGGGCTTCTGATTTCGTGTCCTTATTACACACACACACACACACACACACACACACAACGAAAAACTCATTCTCTTACAAAATCTCTGCAGTCCTTCTGACTTCGTGTCCTTTTTTAAACACACACACACATACACTTGTAGAATCTCTGGAGGGCTTCTGACTTCGTGTCCTTATTACACACACACACACACACACTTGTAGAATCTCTGGAGGTCTTCTGATTTCGTGTCCTTTTTACACTCACACACACATTCACACACACACACACACACACACCCTTGCAGAATCTCTGGAGGGCTTCTGACTTCCTGTCCTTTTTACACACACACACACACACACACACACACCCTTGCAGAATCTCTGGAGGGCTTCTTACTTCATGACCTTATTACACCCGCACACACACACACACACACACACACACACACACACACATAAATCCTTGCAGAATCTCTTGAGAGCTTCGTACTTGGTGTCCTTTTTACAAACACACACACATACTGGCAGAATCTCTGGAGGACTTCTGTCTTCATGACTTTTTTACACACACACACACACACACACATACACACACCCTTTCAGAATCTATGGAGTGTTGGGCGTGGCAGGCAGGTGGCAGGGGTAGTAGGTGGCAGAGTGTGTCTAAGTGCTCTGCCCACACCTGCGAACTTGACAGCGGTGATGGAGGAGGAGTGCTCGTCCAGCGTCTGCTGCAGGCTATACTCCCGCCCTGCGTCTAGCACATGGATCAGCCGGTCCCGGCTCGCTGAGGCCAGCAGCTTCAGACCTGGGATGGGATGAACTCCGTCAGCTGATGAGTGCCCAGCAAAGAGCACCCAGAGAAACTGAGCCCCACATCCTTAAGCCACATGAGCCATGGAGTCGGGCAGAGTTGAGATGCAGTCCTCCCCAAAGCCTTCAGAGACATCAAGAAGGATCACTAACTCTTTTGGTAGCCAAAAGAACGATCAGCCCCATAGTCAAGAGGCAGGACAAGTATCAGTGGCTCTGGCCAGACTGGAGGGGCTCACTCAAGGCCATTCTAGGCCAGGGCCAGGTACCTGTGTCTGGCTTCGAGTACTCCAGGCACAGAATCTCTGACTCATGGGCCTCCTCCTTCAGCATTTCACTCAGGGACTGCAATTCATGGACCCTGCAAAATGAGAAGAAAGGAGAGGCCGTTCAGTGCCAGGCAGCGGGGGAAAGAATCATCACCCACCCCCTTCCACCTTTTCCTCTCCATCAAGAGCTGTTTTACTTTACCTTTTGGGTTGAACCTTTAGACTTAGAAAAATGAGTCCAGATATGTCGCATTCAACTCTCTCACCTGGTCTCCCTTCGTATTAATGTTTTATGTACTACAGTACACAGTGATAAGGACCACGGAGGTCACACTGGTACAACATTATTAGACTTTATTTAAATGTCACCAGCGGGGGTTGCTCTGAGTTGGAATCAACCCAATGCCAATGAGTTTGTTTATCCCATGAATGTCCTTCTGCTCCAGGATCCTTGGAGCCCCCACGGCACATGGGTGTCATCTGTCCCAGTCTAGAACGGCTTTCAGTCTTTGCTTGTCCTTCCTACCGTGACACCTGGGAGAGTATGATATGTTACTCTGGCAGGTGTACCTCAAATGAAGTTTGCCTGATTTTTCCTCATGACTATCCTAAGTTCCTTATACATTTGGGTCAAGAATACCAGACACAATGCTAGGAGGAGGCTGCATGGAAAAACAGAACTAAAAGAAACTTTCCATCAACGTTGGTTGTTGTTGTTCAACATTTTATTGGGAGTTCTTAAGAGTCATAAGATTTTCTGGGAACATTTTGAAGCCTCTCAGTGTACCCTCTCACCAGATTCATGCTGCTGCCACGGGAAGTTAACCTTAATGACTTGGCTAAGGGTGGGTTTTGCCGTTTCTTCATTGTCAAGTTAGTATCTTTCCCTTGAAGGTAATAAATTTTGTCCCCAACCCTTTTCAGCTAAACCCTCCTGAACCTCTCTCCTTGGGGGCCTAAAGTTCCCCCATCCTGTCCCCTGGAGGCAACGGGTTGCACTCCACAAATGGCCTTACCTGAGCGTGCCCATAGGGTCTTCTGATGCTAGATGCTGCCCGTTGGGGCTGATGCACATAGAGCGGATGCCCACATGGGGGTCCATCAGGGACCCATCGGCTTTGTCTCCCCCAGGCAGCTCGGTGTCCAGCAGGGCCAGCATGTTCCCATCCATATAGATGATCTTAATGAGGTACTAGTGAAACAGGTCAGGAGAAGAGGTGGGTGAGGAAGGCCTGACACAGGACACCTGTCAGGGAGAGAAATGCGGGCCAAGAGGACATCCTTGTCAGAGTTTGGCCAAACAACATCTGGAACAGTCTGGTCTGGAGACCCAGATCCTGAGACTGTGGTGTGGGGGCACCAGGCTCACGTGGCTGAGGATGTTTTGGTGCAGGGTGGAGCCATGCACGCCAAAGCTCTCTGTATTCCACAGGCGGATGGTGCTGTCAGAAGAGCAGGTGATAAAGGAGCTCAGGGGCAGGCAGGCCTGTTGACTGTCCTTCACCTCAAGGTACACCTGGAGGAGCACAAGGACCAGAGGGACCCGGGTCAGACCTTGCCTGCCCACAGAGATGGGACGGAATGAGAGTAGAGAAAAGGCTGGTCAAGACTTAGCCCCAGGCTTATCCCATAGCAAGCAAGTCATAATGATTAGCTCTTGTCTTTAACAAGTAAAGGAATATACATTAACCAAGCACCTAGTAAGTACTAGGCATTCTAAATCTCCCACTTACATTGTCTCCTTTTCGTAAAAATCAAATGCATCAGGTATGTCATTTCATAATTGCAGAAACTAAGGTTTGGTCAAGTTCAGGAACATGTCCAAAGAGGCCAAGCTAAGACTGCACAGGGGCATACTGAAAAACGTCTGAGATGAGTCAGCACTAATATCCCCTCGCATCCTCAGAGCCAATTAACAGATACGAAGGGACCCAGGGGCACTGCTGGGGGAGCAAGGGTGCTGGAGGAAACAAATTCCACACTTGAGGAACCCCAGCTCCTAATGGTAGCCCAGGAAACACGGTCAGTCTCAGCAGACCTGGCCCACGTACCTCTACACTCCAGACGCAGGAGGAATGATACAGAGCTGAATACACCTTGCCCACTTTCTTGGGGTCCTTCACATCCCAGACATAAGTACTATGGTCATTGTACACACAAGACAGCCACTGATTTGCAGGATCAAAGGTCAAGGCGATGGTGTCCCGATACTTCGCATTGGCCACTCCAGCGAAAAGGCAACTGAGGAAAGAGGGGAGCGGGGTGTCCTGGGCAGACAGGGCAAACTGGTGAGCGCTAGCTAATGAAATGGTGCACTAAAGGGAGGAGCAGCAGGTTGGCCAGCAGTCACTGGAGAAAGAACGCAGCGGCTGGCCTGGCATTCCTTGCCATGGGGCTCTCCAAAAGAACACAAGCTATTTCATAGCCCCCAACGTCAGGCGGGGACAGTGTGTGGCCGTGATGCAGCCAAGCAGATGTCAGGCCCTTCTAGACTCACATCAGAGGACAAGGAAGGGCACTGTGCAAACCACAATCATGGTCATATATCATTTCCTGCCAATTGCAGATTTAGCCCCCTCCTGGCCTGAAAGAGAAATTAATATACCCAACTGCAGAACTGCCCCGCTTCCTGACAGCACTGAAACCAGAGCAAAACTTCACTTCCTGCAATCACCCAACCCAAGGCCCGAGGCTACAATAAGACCCTCCTACCGCAGCTGCTACCCAGTACCACCCTGAGGGAGAAAGGCCTACTCTGTCAGGTTTCCAGTCTCTCTCAGAAACCCTAAGGAACTGCCCGTCTGTCCTAGCTGTGGTCTTTACAGGACAATGCATTACCACACTGCAGACTCAGATTACCACGGTTGCCCACAGTGAGCAACAAATGCTAAAAGACCCACCTGTGCTTGACTGCAAGGGTCTTCCCAGAGGTCTATGTGTGCCCTCCTCTCCTTGCAGCATGCCAGGGATGGCCTGGCACAGAGTGCGGCTCTGACAGGACTCAGGGGCCTACCAACACCGCTCACCTGGCCTCTGTGATGCTGGCAATGTCTGTCCCCAGGGCATGGGGCCGGGGCAGCGTGCTGAGGAAGTACAGGTTGGAGGGGTTGAAAAGGTGTACGGTGCCGTCAGCACAGCCACAGAAGATGTAGTCCTGGCTCACCGAGATGCAGTGGGCCACTGTGGTCTGTGAGCACAGAAGCCCCAGTCAACAAGGGCGTCTGCCCACTCCTTCACCCGACACCTCAACAGCCATGAGCCAAGAGGCAAGGACAAGCGCAAGGCAGGCCAGCTGCCCTGGCTGGAGCCCCTCAATGCCCCTCCCTCTAACAGCAGCTGGCCAGAGGGCTCACAGCCCCGTGCAATTAGGGGGAAGGAGTCAGCAAGCCTTATAAGGCACCTGAGGTTTGGGCAAAGACACACCCAGAAAAGGCCGGCCAAGAGAAAGGCAGCAGAGGCAGTGGACAGGGCCAGCACACTTACTGTGATGCTGTCTGTGTGCTGAGCAGAAGAGGAAAGCAGAGGAAGAGGCAGAGACAGAGAGCATGAGCGAGCAGTGAGGTTTCCAAACACCTTCCTCCGCCTGGGGCCTCCCCCAGCGTGCATGCAGACTCAGGTGTCCCGGAGCCCGGAGGTGACAGACAGGAGGGTGCCGACAAAGCATTCACTTACCCTCAGCTCCACCCACTTGTCGAACAGTCTCCGGTCACTGAACTCACACAGCTGCCCTGAGGATGTGATACAGAAGGTGCTGTCAGTCTTCTTCCCGCGGACACAGGCTACTTCAGTGAACAGGTTGTTCCGCAGGTTCCCCCAGCAGCCCAGAGCGGCCCAGCAGGGGCACAGTGGCATTCACCTGTGGAGACCCACCACAGGTGCCACCCACCCACCCTGCAGGCTATCCCCTGGAAAGCAGGCCCTGGGGAGAGAGGGAGAAGGCTTCCCTTGCAGATTGACATAGCACCTGGCCCAGCTGAGACTTCCAAGGGGCTTTTGAGCATGCAGAAGGGGGCGCAGGTGGAACAGATCTGAGCAGATCCCACCCTAGTGGCTACTTGCTGCCTCACCTTTGAGGTCTTGCTGTCATCGAGGTACCAGAATTTGATGTGCCGGTTGCCTGCAGTGACAAAGTAGCTGCAGTCCTCAGAGAAGGATACTGCTGTCACCCGACTGGACACCTTGTTGGAAGCCACTACAATGTTTTTCTGGAGAGAAAGTCAAGGGAAATCAAGGCTCTGCTTCTAGGAGCTGAGGGAAAAGAAACTTACACACTGAAGGAGGTTAGACAAGCTGTGAACTTGACCTCTCCTTCTGCCCCTTCTTCAGCATCCTAGATACCCAGTTGCTCCTTTCTGCTCAGAGTTCTCTAGAAAGGGACTGAGGCCAGCAGGCAGAAGTTAAGGCCACCGGTCAGCAATTTTTTGGCTCCCCTCCCGGCCCCGCCTGTCCTGAGGCCAGCAGCCCACTCACCTTCCAGGCCCAGACATTGACGATCATGTCATGCTGGTAGCCCACTGAGACAATATACTTGGCGCTGGGTGAGAAGGCCACACATGCCACGCCATACTTATGCTCCTGAAGCTCCACCACCTGGCTGCGCTCCGACACATCCCATACCCGCACAGCAGGCATGTGTCCACTCTGCAGGGACAGAAGACCCCGAAGTAAAGGCCAGAGGCAGCCAGCTCCCTCCCCATCCACGGAGGCCTGGCCCTCCCAGCCACTGGACAAGAGCCTGCACATAAATGAAGGACACCTAACCTAATGCGCCTGCACATGAATCAAGGACACCCCCGGAGGGAATGTGATCAGTGTTGGGGAACAGGGACTCTCAGGGACGGGCTCCTGGCGTGATTTGGATGGGCAAGAACCACCACTCCTGCGGTTTGCTCTCACAGCCTCACAGGGCAAGTCTATGGGAGGGCAGTCCTGTTCCACACTGTGACCAGCAGGGGGACTCCAGGGATAAGGAATGTTTTAAGGAGGTGTTTTCCAAAATGTGGTTCCCAAATTGGCAGCTTCAGCCTCACCGGGAATTACTTGTTAGCATTGCAAACTGAAGAGAGCCACCCCAGACCTGCAGAACCCCAGAGCCAGCAGTCTGTACTAAGGGGTGACCATGGCACTTCTGATGCAGGCTACAGCCTAAGAACACTGCTCTAGGGCAGACCAAACACCCAAAGTGGACACCAGTAGAGAAAGTCAAAATTGGCACCAGTCCTATGCGGGCTGCAGGCTGTCACTCTCTGCTAAGGCCAGGCCCCCCCCTCTGCAGTGCCTGAGCTTCCTTCCTCACTCATCTCACCGGTGACCAGGTACTTGCCATCAGGAGAGAAGGCAAGGGCAGTGATGGTTTTCCTGAAAGGAATCGGGCAGGCTCAAGAGGGGCACTGGCAGCCTGGCCCAGGTCTGGCCTCTCACAGTCCCCTCTCAAAACAAGGGCAGCAAACCCGCTGTCCCTGTGCTGCTTCCCTCCCATGCCTGGGGCCCAACAGGGCCCAATGCCACAGAGAAGCAGGTGGCACCCCTCTGGCCATCCCTGGGGAAAGGTGGCACTCCCCAAAGCCCCTGAGCCCATTTACCTGGAGCTGTTGAGGATGTGGTGCTGCTTGTGTTTCTGGGGGTTGAAGAGCACAACCACACACCTGGGGAGAGGGAGAGGGAGAGGGAGAGTGGAGCACAGACTTAGCACCCCACCTCAGCGGCCCAGCCCAGAGGACCCCACGTTGCCAGAGTGCAGCTGGCTGCTGACAGCACTCTTCTTTCTCCCCTTCTGTAGCCCCACATGGCGCAAGGTCCTGTAGGGAGACCTGCTTGCCCAGTGCTCTGTACACTAGCACCGTCGGGACATGCCCCATAGCGATTGGGTGGCCGGTATTCCCAGAGCTCTTGTCCCTACCCCAGGGCAGAGGGCAGAGAGAAGGATGCACATGATTTGGGTAAGAACAGGCCTCAGCTGTGCCCTTGTTTACAGACCTGGTTTCCAGGAGAGAGTGGGATCTCTCATGTCTGCACCCATGTGTGTACTTGGCAAGAGCTAGCCCACCACATGTTGGATGAGGAAGCAAGTGGAAGGTCAGGGCCCAGGGCCAGGCCTGCAGGGAGACTAAGTGGGATGGAGGGGCAGAAAACTGCCTGAGGGAGGGAACTTCATGGAGTTGCTGGCCCACGTCAGACTCTTTAGCCCAAAGAGCCTGAGCAGCGCCATTCTAACAGCCTCCAGGCTCCCTCTCCAGTCAGGCAGCAAGGCTGGGTGAGATTGGAAGGAGATTGAAATTCAAGAGTGAACTCGAGAGAGGGAGGCAGGTAAGAGTCAGGGACAAGGAGCTGGGAGCCAACAGCTCTCATGTCTCAGGGACCATGGCGCTCAGCAGGTTTAGGCCCTCTGCCCAGCTGTCCCCTCTCTTCATTAGCGCTATGCCTACTAATTGCTATTAGCTGGCCACAGCAAGCCTGGAACCTGCTCCCCCAGGTAAGGGGGTCGACTGGGTAGATGGGGGAGAGACTCAGTAGAAGGCTACTTGTCCCAACCCTGCCTTTTACAACAGGAAGCAGACCGCAGGACCTGCATCTGGACCCCACTGCTTGCAGATGGGAGCAGGAGGTGCCGCACAGGGCTTGGTCTCTGCTGCAGACAGAGGCCTCCGGCTTGGCTCAATGAGCCAGTTCGCAATGCAAATTCCACTGTCAACTAGGGATTCTGGGATCTTGAAGGTACACCAGGTAAGCTCACAGCTGGCTACCAGGCTGATTGACAGCCTTAGAAGCCTGAGCAACACCCTCTTCTCCTCAGAGCCCCTCCCCTCCAATCCTTTTTCACCCTCTTTTTCTTTGTTCTCTTTTTTATCCCCTTTCTCTCTTTAAACCGATTTGAAGACCGCTGCTCTCCACATTCCTTGAATGAGAAAAACAAGATGACCTTAGAAACACGCAGACACACACCTGCCCAGTTGCTCTGAAGGAGAGTCTAATACATGGGACTGGCCTAACTCCTCTAAAACAGAGCTGCCTGCACAGAGGATGAAAGGAAGGTGTTCAAACACTCAACCACATTCACTGTCACTGAGTCGATTCTGACTCACAGTGACCCCACAGAACACAACAAAACCGCCCCTGTGGGTTTCCGATACGAACTATCTAGGGGACCAGAAAGTGTCATCTTTCTCCTTTGGAGTGCCTGGTGGGGCCTAGCTGCTGTCCTTGCCGTTAGAACCCCAACACAGAACCATGACACCCTCAGGTATCTGGGAGTCCAAATTTGAGAGATAAGGACCACTAAGGAACAGAGCCAGGGCTCACAAACAGGGCTTCTGATTTCGGGTCCTTTTTACACACACACACACACACACACACACACACACACACACACACACACAGACAAACCTTTGCAGAATCTCTTGAGGACTTCTGACGTCATGTCCTTGTTACACACACACACTCTTGCAGAATCTCTGGAGGGCTTCTGACTTCGTGTCCTTTTTACGCACACACACACACACACACACACACACACACACATAGATGCATCCTTGCAGAATTTCTGGATGGCTTCTGATTTTTGTCCTTTTTAAACACACACACACACACCGTTGCAGAATCTCCAGAGGGCTTCTGATTTCGGGTCCTTTTTACACAGATACACACACACACACACACACACCCTTGCAGAAACTCTAGAGAGTTTCTGAATTCCTGTCCTTTTTAAACAAACAAAACCACACACACACACACAACCTTTTAGTATCTATGGAGGGCTTCTGACTTCATGTCCTTTTTATACACACACACACACACACACACACACCCTTGCAGAATCTCTAGAGGGTTTCTGAATTCTTTTCATTTTTACACACACACGCACACACACTCACACCCTTGAAGAATCTTTGGAAGCCTTCTGACTTCATATCTTTTTACATAGGCATACACACACACACACAAGCACCTTTGCACAATCTCTGGAGTGCTTCTGACTTTGTGTCCTCTTTACACACACACACACACACACACACGCTTGCAGGATCTCTAGAGTGCTTCTGACTTGGTGTTCTTTTTACACACACACACACACATGCACACATACACCCTTGTAGAATCTCTATAAGGATTCTGAATTCATGTCCTTTTTACACACACACACACAACCTAAAGCCACTTTCTTGCAAAATCTCTGCAGTACTTCTGACTTCGTGTCCTTTTTAAACACACACACACACACACACACATACTTGTAGAATCTCTGGAGGGCTTCTTATTTCGTGTCCTTATTACACACACACACTCCCTCACTCTCACACTCATACCTTTCCAGAAAACCTAGAGGGCTTCTGACTTCGTGTCCTTTTAACACAATACACTCACCCTTGCAGAATCTCTAGAGGGCTTCTGACTTCGTATCCTTTTGACACACATACACACATACACACACACACACAACCTTGCAGAATCTCCAGACGGTTTATGACTTCGTGTCATTTTCACACACACACACACACACACACACACATACACACACACATACACACACTCTCTCTTGCAGAATCCCTGGAGGGCTTCTAACTTGGTGTAATTATTACAAACACAACGCACACACACACACACACACCCTTGCAGAATCAATAGTGGGTTTCTGATTACGTTTGATTTTTACATGCACACACTCACACCCACACACATACACCCTTGCAGAATCTCTGAAGGGCTTCGAACTTTGTGTCCTTTTTACACATACACACACCCTTGAAGAATCTCTGGAGGGCTTCTGACTTCATGTCCTTATTACACACACACACTCCCTCACTCTCACACTCATACCTTTCCAGAAAACCTAGAGGGCTTCTGACTTCGTGTCCTTTTAACACAATACACTCACCCTTGCAGAATCTCTAGAGGGCTTCTGACTTCTTGTCCTTTTGACACACATACACACACACACACACACACACACACACACACACACACACACACCCTTGCAGAATCTCCAGACGGTTTATGACTTTGTATCGTTTTCACACACACAAACATACACACACACACTCTCTTGCAGAATCTCTGGAGTGCTTCTAACTTGGTGTAATTATTACAAACACAACACACACATACACACACACACCCTTGCAGAATCAATAGTGGGCTTCTGACTTCGTGTGATTTTACATGCACACACACACACACACACACACACACACACATACACCTTGCAGAATCTATGGAGGGCTTCGAACTTTGTGTCTTTTTTACACAAACACACACACATACACACACCCTTGAAGAATCTCTAGAGGGCTTCTGACTTCGTGTCTTTTTACACAAACACACACACACACAGACACACACACACACCCTGGTAGAATCTCTGGAGAGTGTCTTACTTGGTGTCTTTTTTCACACACACACACACACACACACACACACACACACACACACACACACACACACACACCAAGAACCGACTTTTAGTTTGCTACTCACTAGCTTTTGAAGACCCCAGTCACTTCCCTGATGGATACAGAACATTGTCTTTGTGAGCTAGTTTGTACGAATTGATTTTGAGGTCTCTCAGAGCTATGTTCCTGATCCCCCATACTTAGGACACGCTCCCTCAAGGGGTTTTGTTATAGCTAAGACATTTTCATAACTATGCCTCCTGGATGTACTATTATATTCATGGACATATTTGTAGTATATGCTAATATGTATATAGAACTATTCTCTGGCAAACCTATATTTATTCATGGGGCTAGTCCCATTCTCCTTCCCACAACTGCTCAGATTTTGTGGTTTTTCTATCTATCTATTTATCTCTCTAGCTATCCTTGTATGTTATTGTTATTATAGGAGTATTTATCTCTGTTGCTTTTAATGATTGTAGTCTACTGAGAAAGGTTAGTGTTTAAATGTTCCAAATGTTTCCCCATTTTCTGGGTTACATGACACAAACCAATAGAAGAAGAGAAAAGAAAAAAATTTAACCCAAGTAATAACACCAACAATAAAACCAATTTAGTCTTTTGGTTAAGAATTACTCAGACTTTCCCACTCCTAGGCTAAACCTTGAAAGAAAAAGAATGAGATAAAAGACCATAGGGAGGAAGAAAGGAGAGTGAGAGGCAAGGGAATAAAGAAAGAAGGTGGCAAGGTTGTGTGAACAATTAATGTGGACCTTCTTTGATGTGTATTAAAAATAATATTGACTGTTTTTTTCAATACTCACCAAAAATTATTTATATCAATCAAGAAAACCTCACTACCCTGGAATCAATTCTGACATATAGCAACCCTTTGGACAGAGTATAGAACTGCCCCTGAGGGTTTCCAAGGCTGTAAATCTTTACAGGAGTAGAAAATCTCATCTTTCTCTTGGGGAGTGGGGGTGGGGAGGGGAGTTTCGAACTTCTGATCTTGCAGTTAGAAGTCCAACTCATAATCTACTTCACCAACAAGGCTCCACCTTTCATCATTAATCTGGACTGTTTGACCTTCTAGGCTTACTGGGTTTTATTTTCTCACTTTGGAAGACATGGTACCAAAATACACACCATTTCCTAGCCCCCCCCCCCCAAAATCAAAAGTAAACAAAAACAAAACAGGAAAAAATAGCAACACAATCCAAACCAACTAACCTATTTAGCCATATAGATAAAGGATACTAGTAGCCAACCTCTGTGTTGGGGGCAATAGGGATGGATGGGGACTGTGGTTAACAGGCACGTGGCAGCTCATCCACGGGGGACATTCAAATTCTAGCTCCAGACGGTTGTTGCCTTGGGTAAATGCAAGGATTTTAAGGCCTGATTTTCTGTTTGTAACTGAGATGCTGAGAATATAAAATTCGATGTGAAATCGTCAACTTTTCAAATATTGGATCACATTAGTTAAAACCACTTTTCTGGCTGCTCATCATCATACTAGCACATCATTAGGCTAAAATCATATCAAAGACATCTGGTTTGTCCCCTGTGCCCTTTAAGGACAACTGAAACATAAGGATGGGAATGTGACATTCATTCTTCCTCTAGACCCTCACCCTTTGCCTCCATCGGCTGGCGTTCATAGAAGAGGCAGACGGTTTTGTTCAACTTCAGCATAATCAGAGTCCTGAGAGTTAAACACAATACATATATAATTTCATACTAGTCGTTTTAATATTAGCCCAAACAAAACCAACAAAAACCCAACCCGTTGCTGTTATGTTGGTTCTGGCTCCCGAGGACCCCCTGGGTGCCAGGGAGAAACTACACATCACAGGATTCTCAAGCCTGTGGGCTTCTAGAAGCAGGCCATTATTTATTTCTTCTGAGGGGTGCAACTGCCCACCACTTGATACGTTGAGTCCTTAACAATTTGTGCCACTCAGGGTCTCCCAGCCTTCGTATGTGACCCCCAAATTCCTTGACAGGCTACCTATAGGAAGGTAGAGTCTATGCCCTTTCCCCTTAAATTGGGATGTTTCATGACCTCTGTGACCAATAGATTATGGAGAAGATGACACTGTGACATCTAGTTTTGGCAACCGCCTTCCCTCCCCCAAAGTGCTTCACAGCTTCTGAAAAATCCCTTCAAAGTCTTCTTCTTGAGTGCTCACCCTCAGAATGTCCAGCCTCCACGTGCTACCTCTCAGGACACTTCTCAGCACCCAGACACTATGCTGAAAGAAGCCTGAGCCACCTGGAAAGGCCACGTGGAGACACTCCAAACAACAACCCAGCTAAGCACCCAGCTAATGGCCAGCTTCAGCTGCCAGCCCTCTGAGTGCACGTGTAGGTACTGGAGTCACCAGAGGCCCCTGCCCCAGCTCCCATGTGACTGCCAACTCATGGGAGACTCCAAGCACGACCCAGTGGCCTCCCAGCAACCACACGATGATGGTCCTTGTTTG
This sequence comes from Tenrec ecaudatus, assembly GCF_050624435.1. Taxonomy (NCBI): domain Eukaryota; kingdom Metazoa; phylum Chordata; class Mammalia; order Afrosoricida; family Tenrecidae; genus Tenrec; species Tenrec ecaudatus. The sequence goes on along the minus strand of NC_134535.1, from coordinate 140,481,035 downwards.
AAGCCACTGTGTTTGGGGAGGGGGCGTTTCTTGCCCAGCCACAGGGATGAGAACCTGCATCTCAACAACATGCAGGTGGGTGAGGGGGCCATCTCTTGAGCAAGGCAGCCTCCCTTCTTGTCAACTCCTGGGGATTTTTGTTGTTCTTGCCACTGCTGCCCCAATTCCCCAGGAGCTAGAGGAAGGCAGGCAGCAGGCCTCAGGTGGCCAGGAGGCAGGAGCCTCTGTGGGATGCAGTTACAATGGGAGATATAACCTTAAAGGCAGGAGCCTGACTTTACCTTTGCCTCCTGGAGATTTCGGGTGCAGAACACCTGTCAAATCCCATCTTCTGTCCAATCCTGATCATATGTCTGTCTTATGTTTGCACATAGGACGCAGACTTGTGAACACCCAAAGAACAGGGTCTGGCGCCAAAAAACCAGCGCCACAAGGAACTGATGTTTCTCCAGCAACGGGGAGGGGTGGGATGAGAGGAAGAAAGGAGTACAAATCACTGGATGAAAACAAGGTGGGGAAAGGAAGGAGGAAAGGGAGAGAGTGAAGGAGGGAGACTGGGAGGCTGAAGGGAAAAGGCAGGGAAGGAAAGGAGAAAGGTGGGGGTGGGGAGAGAAGAGCGAAGAAGAAATGGAGGAGTGCGGGAGGGAAGATGGAAGGTGAAGGCAGGCAGGAAGACGTGAGCAAGGGAGGGAAGGAAGAAAAGAGAAAGAGAAGGGCAAGAAGAAGAAAGGAAGGTAGGGAAGAAAGGAAGAAAACGAGAAACCTAATGTCAATGGCACCCTCTATGTTTTTATTTCCTGTTTTTCTGAGGTAGCCTCTTCAGCAGAAGCAAATGGGCTGAATCGCCTCAAACTCCACCTAGGTAGAAAGCACGGGTTTCATTTCGCCAGGGCCTGTGAAAATGTTTGAACTGAGCAGCATTAACACGGAGACAGCGATTACCCCACGTAGCTGTTGCGCTCTGATGATACCAAGGCAATGGGAATGGGGGCTCATTATTTCACCAGGTGACAAAAAAAATTGTATTTTGACGTTTCACCCTGAACGTGGGGAAGGGGGGCGTGGGGGAGGAATCAGGGGCCCTTTGTGGAGTCTCCTCTTGCCATTGCGATGCCCCTTGGCCTGCCAACAACCTGAGGTCCTGCACTCTGCCAGTGAGGGGCTTGGCTGCAGGCCCTAGCCCAGCATTTCTTGTCAGATTTACTGTGACAAGTGATGGGAGAAAAGCAAGATGCTGTTAACAGCGCATCCGTTCAGACCCTGCTATTTAGAAATTTGGATTTATATTTTGTCAGAGAGAAGTAGCACTGATGTTAATCTTTGCACTACCCTTGGAAAAAAAGCATTCATAATCTTAAAACAATAATCCATAGCATTTGTGGAGCTCTGAGAACCAAGGGATGGTCAGAAGCATTTTTAGACAGATGTCTCATTTCATCTTCAAAGCAACCCAGTGAGGAATAAGAAAAGTTGGCTTATGACTTCCCTTTTGGAAAGTGAGTCTTTGGAAGCACAGAGAGGTCCAAGGTCACATAGTCAATAAGTTAGAGAGCCTGGATTTGAACCTGAGCGGTCTGCTGCCAGAGGTACATTTTTTGCTTGTGTTTATTAAGGCAACTTGCAGCCCTGGCAAGGATTCAGATAGAATTGAGGATCATTTTTTTAACAATTTATTAGGGGCTCATACAACTCTTTTCACAGTTCATACATATACATACATCAATTGTATAAAGCACATCTGTACAGTCTTTGCCCTAATCTTTTTTTTCTCCTCTTTTTTTTTCTTACATTTTAATAGGGACTCATACAACTCTTATCACAATCCACCCATATTCATACTTCAATTGTATAAAGCATATCCATACATTCCCTACCCCAATCATTCTCAAAGCATTTGCTCTCCACTTAAGCCCTTTGCATCAGGTCCTCTTTTTTTCCCCCTCCCTCCCCTTGCCCCCTCCCTCATGTGCCCTTGGTAATTTATACATCGTTATTTTGTCATATCTTGCCCTATCCGGAGTCTCCCTTCCCCGGTTCTCGGCTGTCCCTCTCCCAGGGAAGAGGTCACATGTGGATCCTTGTAATCAGTTCCCCTTTTCCAACCCACTCACCCTCCACTCTCCCAGCATCGCCCCTCACACCCTTGGTCCTGAAGGTATCGTCCACCCTGGATTCCCTGTACCTCCAGCCCTCATATGTACCAGTATACAGCCTCTGCCCTATCCAGCCCTAACAGTGCTTCTCTCTATCCTTGTGGAGCCCTGGTGATGGGCTGGGCTGCTAAGTAGTAGGTTAAACAGGCTTTCCCCTCCTGTGAAAAGTTACACTCTCGGGAAACTCACGGGTTGCTCTGAATCAAGGTCAACTCAATGGCAGTGAGTTTGGCTTTTTAATGTCTCTCCCTGTTGTTGTTGTTGTTGTTAGTTTGCCATCCAGTTGGTTCTGGTCCATGGCAAACCTATTCACAGCAGAATGTAACAATAACAGCTCCTCCTCCATCCACCCAAGTGTTCCTATGCTCAGTCCTCTTGTTGTAGTCACTGTGTCAATCCAGCTCTTCAAGGGCCTTCACCCTTTTTTCACAGCCCTTCCATTTTTCTAAGCATGATGCCTCTCCAGGGACTGGTCTCCACTGACAACATGTCCAAAGTCTCACCATCCTTACTTCTAATGGGAATTCTGGCCGTACTTCCAAGACAGATTTTGTTTGTTCTTTTGGCAGTCCATGGTACTGTCAATATTCTTTGCCAGTACCATGGTTCAAATTCATAGTTTACCTGGGTCTTCTTCACTCAATGGCAAGCTTTTCACATGCAGATGAGGCAAATGAAAATACCATGGTTTGGATCAGGTGCACTTCCTGCTTAAAGTAACATCCTAACTTTTCAACATTCTAAAGAGCTCTTATGCAGCAGATCTACCCAGTGCAATGTATCTTTTCATCTCTTGACTGCTGCTTCCAGGAGCATTGCTTGTGGATCCAGACAAGACAAAATCCCTGACAACTTCAAGTTTTTCTCGATTTATCATCACGTTACCTATTGGTTCAGTTGTGAGGACTTTGGTTTTCTTTGTGTTGAGTTGTATCCCACATTGAAGTCTGCAATCCTTGATCTTCACCAGCAAGTGCTTCAAGTCCCCCATCCTTGTCAGCAAGCCAAACTGTGTCGTCTGCATATAGCAGGTTGTTAATAATATTTCCTCCAAATCTGATTCTGTGTTCTTCTTCATATAATTTGGCTTCTCTGATTATTTGCTCACCATACAGATTGAAAAAGTATAATAAGTGGGTGTAACCTGGATGCACACCTTTCTTGATTCTTAAACCATGCAATCTACCCTTGTTCTATTTTTGCTACTGCTTCTTAATCCATGTACAAGTTTCACATGAGCAAGACAAAGTGTTCTGGAATTCCCTTCTCAAAACTATCCATGTTTTGTTATGATCCACACAGTCAGATACCTTGGGTGTTAATAAAACATAAGTAAACATCTTTGGGGTATTCACTGCTTTCAGGCAAGATCCATCTGATATCTGATATCCTTTGTTCCACATCCTCTTCTGAATCTGGCTTAAATCTCTGGGAAACCAAACTCACTGCCTTGTAGTTGATGACAACTCATCCTGACCCTATAGTATAGGGTAGAACTAACTGCCCCTGTGAGTTTCTGAGACTGTAACTCATTATGGGAGTAGAAAACCTTGCCTTTCTCCCACGGAGTGACTGGTGGTTTTGAACTGCTGACCTTGGGGTTTGCAATCCAACCTGTAACCACTGTGCCACGATGGCTCTTGAATGCTGAATATGGTAACTTTCTGTCAATGAATTAATGCAACTGTTGTTGTATTAGCTTCAGTGCAATTTGACTCACATGTGATGCCAATGATAGGGGTACATAATTCGACCATTCCGTTTGTCTCCCTTCTTTGGTATGTATACACATATGGATCTCTTCCAGTCCGTTAGCCAAGTAGCTGTATTCCAAATTTCCTGACATAGATGAGTGAGTGCTGCCAGTGCTTTATCGGCTTGTGGAAACATTTCAATAGATATCCCAGCAATTCCTGGCATCTTGTTTTGGTCTAGTGCTTTCCATGCATCTTGGATTTCTTCTTTCCTGACCATTGGTTCTTGCTCATATGTTACCTCCTGAAATGGTTGAATGTTGGTCTATTCTTTTTGATACAGTGACTCCATATTGTTTCCATCTTCCTCAGATGTTTCCTTCATCATTCAATATTTTTCCCATAGAATTTTTTAATATTGCACCTCGAGACTTGACATTTTTCTTCAGTTCTTTCAGTTTAAGATATGCTGAATATGATCTGTTTTGGTTTTCTAACTCTAGGCCTTTGCACATTTTGTGATAATATTTTACTTTGTACTCTCGAGTTGTCCTTTGAAATTTTCTTTTTAGCTCTTTACTTCATCATTTCTTCCATTTGCCTTAGCGACTCTCTGATTAAGAGTAAGTTTCAGAGTCTCTTCTGACATGCACTTGTATCTTTTCTTTCCTTTTTTTTTTAAATGACACTGTGCTTTATTCAGAGATGTTCTCAAAATTTGGTGGGTTATTATCAAGGTTGTATATTGACTCTCGTGTACTTGTTTGCATTTTCTTTAACTTCAACTTGAGCTCACATATGAACAATTGCTGATCTGTTCCACAATCAGCCCCTGGACTGGTTTCAGTTGCTGATATTGAGCTTCTTTTATTGTCTCTTCCCACAGGTGTAGTCAATTTGATTTCTGTGTATTCCATCTGGAGAAGTCCACATTTATGGTCACCTTTTTTGTTGTTGATCATATGTTTGAAGAAATCATTAATCATGCAAAATTCTAACATACAATCAAGATAAATTGGTAATTATTGGTGATTGGAGTGCAAATGTAGGAACCAAAGAGGAAAGAACAGAAGTTGGAAAACATAGTATATGCTATCAGCAATTTATTGGTCTTGCAAACTCTGTCATGCGATCTCCAGCTTGGTTTCTATCACCAAGACCATATTTTTCAACTACTGATCCTTCCTCTTTGTTTTCAACTTTTGCATTCCAATAGCATTTTGATAGCAAGTCTGACAAATTTGGGACTGAATATGGTGGTAGAATTATTCAATTTCTGTGTCACCAGCTTTGGGTGGTTGGTGCATAAATTTGAACAATAGTTGTATTGATTGGTTCTCCTTGAAGGGGGCTACATAGCATCCTATCAAAGATAGCATTGTACATTAAAATAGATCTTAAAATGTCCTTTTGATGATGAATGCAATGTTGTTTCTCTTGATTGTGTCATTTCCAGCAGAGTAAACCATAAGATTTTCTGTTTCAAAATGGTCAATATCAGTCCATTTCCGCTAACTAATGCTTACAATATCAATCTTTATGTATTCCATTTCATTTTTAATGACTTCCAATGTCCCTAGATTCATATTTCATACATCCCAAGTTTCAATTATTAATGACGATTTGAACTGTTTCTCCTCATTTTGAGTTGTGCCCCATCAGCAAATGAAGGTCCTGATAGCTATACTCGATTTGCATCATTATGGTCGACTTGCCTATGAAAAGCCAGCTCTTCCTCTTCCTCAGCCGTATTTTGAATACTTTCCAAGTTGAAGAGCTCATCATCTGGCACACGTTCTGACAATGTTCTTCTGTTGTTCATGGGGGGTCTAGTAACTGACAGTGTTGCTGCTATCCATAGGGTTTTCAATGGCTCATTCTTCCCATGCGGGCAGCCAATTCCTTCTTCATTGTCTGTTCTTTGTCTGGAAGCTCTTTGGGTGACCCTGCTGGTATATGAAATGCCAATCACATAGCTCCCAGTATCACACAAAACAAAAGTCACCACAGTACCACAAAATGCCAGACAAGTGATGGACCTCTATTCTTAGTGAGACGTGGCCTGGTGGGAGGAGTGGGCCCTTAGTTGGTTCTGATCCACTTACTGGAACAAATACTGTTAGTTCTTATTTTGTAAATGTGAAATGCATAAAAGAGACCCCCCAAAATATCCTCCAATTCAGACTTTCTGCCTTTTAAAAGAGGATAACCCACTCTGATTCAAAGTAATTGAGGTGTTTTGTTTTCCCCTCCCTCTGAGGCTACAGAGACTAGACTAATCACAGCTGAGGTGGAGCGACTGAAATGACTTAAAGCACCAGCTAGACTGGCTGTCAGAAGCAGCTACAGTCAACAGCTACAGACTGACAGAGCTGCTCAGCCAAGAGCTGAGGGTTCTCAACTCCCACTTCTACTGATGGGCACAGCCAGTGGCCTCTGGGAGTTGACTGGAAACCAGCAGCCAGCTGTGAGGAGCAAGCTAATTCATCTCAGCCTGGCCCAGGTCATCAAGTCACTGAAGGAGTATTGGGAAAGAGGGAAGAAATTTGGGGTCCCACATTTGGCCACAGACAAAAGTTGTTCTGTGTTTAGACAGTAGTTCTGGGCCTGAGTTTGGGGCAGGTGTGATGAAGGAAAGTCGGCTCCCTCCCTGCATCTGGGAACAGATGGTGGGGCTGCCCTGGAAACAGCAGGCCAGTCAGGTGGAGCAAAAAAGGCTTGGACTCTAAAGCCCTGGCAGGGCAACTGAAGCTACCTCGACTGTTTTTTCTTAACCCAATGGCTCCCGCTACCCTCACCACCCCCAACTAGGTAAAAGGGAAGAAAGATGCATTTTCTTTACAGAGGCAACTTTCTAGAAAGGAGACCAGCCCACCAGCTGTGAAAGGTCCCCTTAAACCATTTTACTTTGAGCAGGAGGAAGAAATGTTGAGATTCCCAGAGCCACGTGGAATTGTGGATCCTCTAGTTTAGGTTCCAGTGATGCCAGATCGATTTTTCTAGAGAAAGTCAAAATTCCTGTTTTCTTAAAAAGCTCCTGAATTTTTCAAAGGCGATTCAATAACATTGGATAGAAGCCAGGTAGGCCAAAGAGCCCTGGTGGCACAGTGGGTTATGTGTTGGGCAGCTAACTAGAAGGTCAGTAGTTTGAAACCACCAGTCACACTGGGGAGCGGGGTGTGGGGGATAGGGTGGGGGTTGTGCAGAGATGAGACTTTCTAGTCCATATAGAATTTCAGCCTCGGAAACCCACAGAGGCAGTTCTGCTCGGTCTTACAGGGTCACGGTGAGTTGGAATCTTCTAGATGGCAGTGAATAAGCAGGCCAACCAGAGTCCACACAGGTCCTCATTTGGCTATGGGAGTCCCCAGTCTGTGACCCTCACAGAATCGACCTTTGTGTATCGATGTTAAAAGTGAGATCCAGAGAGGGGAGTGCCTGTCCCCTTGAGGAGCAACGAGTTGACTTTCCAGTCTCCAATCTGTAGCAGACACTCCCGGTGCTCCTTCTCTTCACTCCCAAATTCCTGATTCCATGTACTCGCCTCAGTCACCAAGGGCCAGCTCTGAAGATCACATTGCTGGTGCTGGCTGAATGTGCTGAGGAACATATGCCAGTGGGAACAGCCCTGACCAGGCCACTCACTCCTTGGATGGCTAAACTCTGAGAGGCGTGTGCTACACCCTACCACTGGAGACTTCCTAAGTGATTAAGCAGCAGGTTCCCAGGTTTGTAATTGGATTCACAATCTACCCCACATCATTACCTGCATGCTCAGAGTTTCCTAAATAAGCTCATTGCCTTTAAGTCTTTGGCCAGGGTCTGCTTCAGTGAGAACCCAAACTAAGCCCAGGTCTGAATCGTTATGTGTACTTCCTGCCATCCATTTGATGCCAACTCATGGCAACTCTATAGGATGGGGTAGAACTGCACCTGTGAGTTTCTGAGACTGGAACTTTTTTTTTTTAAACATTTTATTAGGGGCTCATACAACTCTTATTACAATCCATACATATACATACATCAATTGTATAAAGCATATCCGTACATTCTTTGCCCTAATCACTCTCAAAGCATTTGCTCTCCACTTAAGCCCTTTGCATCAGGTCCTCTTTTTTTTAACCTCCCTCCCCGCGCCCCACTCCATCATGAGCCTTTGATAATCCACAGATTGTTATTTTGTCATATCTTGCCCTATCCGGAGCCTCCCTCCCCCCCTTCTCTGCCGTCTGTCTCCCAGGGAGGAGGTTACATGTGGATCCTTGTAATCTGTTCCCCGTTTCCAACCCACTCACGCTCTACTCTCACAGTATCGCCCCTCACACTCCTGGTCCTGAAGGTATCATCCACCCTGGATTCCCTATGCCTCCAGCTCCTATATGTACCAGTGTACAACCTCTGCCCTATCCAGTCCTGCAAGGTAGAATACGGAACATGGTAGTTGTGGGGAGGAAGCATCCAGGATCTAGGGAAAGCTGTGTTTTTCATCAGTATTACATCGCACCCTGACTGACCCATCTCCTCTCCTAAACCCCTTTGTGAGGGGATCTCCAGTGGCCAGCAAATGGGCTTTGGGTCTCCACTCTGCACTTCCCCCTTCATTCACTATTTATATATATATATATATATATATATATATATATATATATATATATATATATATATATATATATATATATATATATATATATATTACCATATATATACCATATATATGGTATATATATATATTTTGCATAATACCTTATACCTGGTCCCTTTGGCACCATGTGATCGCACAGGCTGTTGTGCTTCTTCCATGTGGGCTTTTTTGCTTCTGAGCTAGATGGCCGCTTGTTCACCTTCAAGCCTTTAAGACCCCAGACACTATCTCTTTTGATAGCCAGGCACCATCAGCTTTCTTCGCCACATTTGCTTATGCACCCGTTTGTCTTCGCCAATCGTATCATGGAGGTGTGCAGCTAATACTGTGATTTTTTTGTTCTTTGATGCCTGATAACTGATCCCTTCGGGACCTCGTGATCACACAGGCTGGTGCGCTCTTCCATGTGGGCTTTGTTTCTTCTGAGCTAGATGGCCGCTTGTTTATCTTCAAGTCTTTAAGACCCCAGACACTATCTCTTTTGATAGCCGGGCACCATCAGCTTTCTTCACCACATTTACTTGTTCACCAGCTTTGGCTTCAGCAGTTGTGTCGGGAGGATGAGCACTGTAGAGTGCCAATTTAATAAAAGAAAGTATTCATGCATTGAGGGAGTGCTTGAGTTAAGGCCCAAGGTCCTGCCACAACCTTAATACTAAACCTATAAATATAGACACATAGATCTATTTCCCTATACATATATATATATATATATATATATATATATACATATATATATATATATATATATATATATATTTGCATGTACATGTCTTTGTCTAGACCTCTATAAATGCACTTTGACTCCTAGCTCTCTCCTCCATCTCCCTTGACTTTCCTCCTGTCCCACTACCATGCTCCGTCCCAAACTGGGTTACAGCTATACCTCTTCTTTTTGTAATCTTACCCTTGATCATTCCCTACCATGCCTGCCACTTCCCCCTCACTACCATTTTGAGTCCCATGTTGTTCCCTTGTCACTGTGTTTGTTAACACCACTTCCTTACCCCCCCACACACCTTCCCCTATCCCAAGTGCCCCCGGAACTGTTGGTCCTGTTGTTTTTCCTCCAGATAGTTCATCCAGCCTGTCTTATTGAGACAGACCTGTGGAGACACTAACATGCACGAAAACAAGACAGAGGAAAACAGAGCAACAGTATACAACCAGACAACAAAACAACAAAACAAACCACTGACAAAGAACAAAACAAAACACATCAAGAAAGAAGAGCTTATAGTTAGTTCAAGGATCATTTGTTGGACCTTAGGAGTGTTTTCCAATCCAGTCTGTTGAGGCACCACAACCTGGCCCCAAAGTCCACTTTCAGCATTCCCTGGGGACCTTGTCCCTCCATTCCCTTGCTGTTCCACTGCACTCCACCACACTTTGCCTCGGTGTGGTGGAATCAGGTTAGGTGCAATTCGCACACTGTGTCTCCAGTGCTGTCCCCTGTATCACCCTTGGTCACTGAGGGGCATCATGTCTCATAGTGGGGCCAGCCATGTTGTTCTCTTTGTGGACTGGCTGCTCTGAGACTGGAACTCTTTAGGGGAGTAGAAAGCCTCATCTTTCTCCCTTGGAGTGGCTGGGGATTTCAAATTTGCCATTTCAGACATTGCGTTTAGCAGCCCAACACATAACCCCTATACCCCACCATAGCTACAGAAACAATAAAGAAACAAAATCCAACAACACTCATTGCCATTGGGTGCATAACAATCCTATCGAGAGAAAATACTCCGGCCTCCTGGGTTTCCAAGGCTATAACTCTTTGTAAAAATAAAATTGTGTTATGTTTACAGTGAAAGTTTACATAACCGATTAGATTCTCATTTAACAAATTCTCTACTTGTTTAGTGACATTAGTTACTTTTTTCAATAAAAAGGAAAGCAGAATATTAAAACAAGAACAAATGAAAAACGTGTTAAGAGTAAAGACAAATGATAAGATGTTAATGTTTAACCTAATCATATCTGCAACAATACACTTTCTGATGTACTGACGGTGAGCAGGGTTTAATCCCATCCCTGGTGAATGGTCCCAGGGGATTTAATGGAGGCTTATTCTCTGTGGAATCTCTGCCAATGCATTTTGAGTTTTTATACTCATCTAAGGCTATAACTCTTTATGGGAGAAGAAAGCCTCATCTTTCTCCAAAGGAGCGACTGGTGAATTCCAACTGCTGACCTTGCAGTTAATAGCCCAACACATAACCCATTATGCCACCAGATGAGAGATTTGTCTCTGGGTGCCTTCCAATGCAAGCACTACAATTATGCAAGGAGGATATTTTTTTCTGTACTGGAGCCAGGTCAAGTCAGAACCAGTGTGTCCATGGTTTGCAGCGAAGTCAGAGGAAGAAGAGGGTAGACTGTCTATAACTTCTCATAGTCCAGGGAAATGCTAGGCCTGGAAGGGGGCATGCTGGCTCAACCATGTTCAGAAAGTCTGCACACTAACCTCCCCGGCTCAAATAATTACCAGCACCATGTCTCTGAATATCACCTAAAAGCAAAATAGTGAAAGCACCATTTCCATTTCATAATACTTTTATTAAAAGTAAAGTTCAATTCAGTGATGTGAAGAAGCTGGGAAAATTATGTTTTCATTTCTTTCTTTTTCTTTCCCTCCCTTTCCCCTTCTTCTCCACAGAACTGAGAGGCAGAGGGAATAAAGGCAGCATGGCACCAACTGGAGGACACCGTGGGGTCAAGGTCACCATTAACTCATGCTTGTCCAGTTTGGAGGGGCAACTGGATGTCCTCATTTGTGAAATTGCTTATTAATCTTTTTGAGTTAACAAGGTATGGTAAAAAATGATTGTTGGTGTTTTTGTTAGGAACCTTCTAGTCCAGTCCAACTCATAGTGACTCAATGCATCAGTGCAGAGCTCTCTAGACCAATGGTTCTCCACCTGTGGGACCCTTGCACAGTGTGACTATAACAAAATTACAGTTATGAAGTAGCAATGAGAATATTTTTATGGTTGTGGAGGTCACCACAACATGAGGAACTGTATGAAAGGGTTGTGGCATTAGGAAGTTTGAGAACCACTGCTCTAGGCTTTTCTATGCTGTAATCTTTACAAGAATGAGTTGCCTGGTTTTTCTTCCAGGAACAGAGCCACTGGTGGGTTCAAACCTTCAACCTTTTGGATAGCAGCTGAGCACTTAACCATTGTGCCTCCAGTGCTCTTTGATAAACTCTATTAGAGGGTCTTAACCATTGCAACCCCATGGATCCTTTTGGCATTTAGGAAAGGCTATGGAACACCTGCCCACTCCCCAGAATAATATTTCCAAATACCTCCAATGAAATACAGAATCACAAAGGCACAAATTGTATTGAACTGCAGTGATAAAAATAAAAGACATTGGATTTGTGGCAAATATACATGTTAATAAAAACATTAAATATGATCTGATAGTGGGTCTAATAAACCAAACCAACACCATTGAGTTGATCCTGACTCACTGTGACCCTATATAAAATTCCTCAGGCTAAATCTTTACAGGAGCAGATCATCTCACCTTCCTCTCAGTGAACAACTGGTGCCTTTGAACTGCCAACCTTGAGGTTACCTGCCCAATGGCTCACCCACAGCGTCACCGTGAGTTCTAGATAGTGATGAGCATGAACTGTACTCAACGATGGCTGCAACGACTAGCATGGGGTGTGAAAGCATGTAGAATTTCTCTCGGTGGTAATCGCATGGCTATTCTGAACACAGCTGTGGACATGCTAAACTGCCCTGCGAGCTTAGGGAAATTAACTCAACCAGGATTGTCCCTCATCCAATTTGACATTGCTCCCCAGCCTGCTGGGGCTCAGTGGCTCAGTGTTAGGGTCCCTTGTCTAGATACCAGGGCTGGCATGGAGAAAGTCATTCCTCTGCAGCCTTCTAGTGTGTGGGGGAAGATATTAGTGTTAAGCCTTGGCAGGAAATTGCTGGATTTTCCTGGCAGCCACATTCTTAATAACCATTTACTGGATACATATTATATTCTGAGGGTAAATTGGTGGTTCAGTTGTAGAATTCTCCTTTTTCATGTGGGAGATCTGGGTTTGAGTCCAAGACAGTGAAACTCATGTGCATCCAACACTCATTTGTCAGGGGGATGCTTGGTTATTGCTGAGGTACTGAACTGATTCTGTGTTGCTATGACACTGAAATGGGGAAGCTTGGTTGGGTGCGGCTTTGAGACTGAACCTGTTTCTGTGATGTGTCCAGACTAAGATGAGCGATGAAGAAGAGCGTGGCTTTCTTCTTCTGAAAACCAGTTAACGAAAACCCCTGTGAATCACAATCTGATGCACAACCAAAGAGATGGTGCAGGACCAGGGAGAATATTGCCCATGGAGTCACTGGGAGCTGGTTGTCACAGTGAGTTGGAATGGAGGCTGACTCAACAGCAACTAACAACCATTGTGTTCCAGGCACTCGATTTGCTTTAAAAATCTAGCTCAGTCTTCTGGTACAGGGAAGTGATTAATCGTGCCTACTTTATAGCACACTGTGAACCCTGATCAATGTCAGGCCCTGCTTGTGTTTTGTCCCTCCTTTTCCACATTCACATCACTTCCATTCCCCTCTTCAGATTAATACCCCCTGCTGGGTGCTTGGTGTGTGTGTGTCCTTATAGGCATACAGACATGTGCACTAGACCATCCTGCTTGGTGAATGGGCTTTCAGCTTCCATGAATGGTACTGCAATATAAATCTCATTCCGTTTTTGACCTTTTCAACTCCTTGCAATGTCCTTAAGAGTTATTGCCATGCTGCATATCAATTGTATGTGCTGCTGCGTGCCACTTGGTCATGAGCAATCATCATCTTTCTTTTGTTTCCTTCTTCAGTTGTCTGTTGATTGGCATCCAATTCGGCTCCAACTCTTCTCTACTGCAGGTATCAGTGTGGTGACCCTTCTTGTAAAAATGTCCCAAGGGCCCTTTGAATTGGATAAATAGCTTGGCCTATATACCCAGGAATTATGTGTTGGGCTGCTAACCCCAAGGTGAGCAGTTCCAACCACCAGCTATTCCATGGAGCAAAGAGAGGCTGTCTGCTGTCGTAAAAATTTAGTTTTGTTAACCTAAAGCAGCAATTCTACTGTGCCTTGTAGGGTTGCTAATGAGGAAGAATCAACTGGGGTTTTGTTTGTTTTTATACATCCAGGAGAGAGCTTTGATGGGGGAGATATTAAGTGCTAGGCTGCTAACCCAAAGGTCAGTAGTTTGAAGCCGTCTTCCACACACTGTGGGATAAAGGCATGGCTGTCTACTTCCCAATAGAAGCCTTGAAAACATCATGGGACCATTCAGCTTTGTTTGATAGGGTCACGAGGAATGAAAGTCAACTCAGTGACTGCGCTTCTTTGGTTGTACGCCCAGGAGGGGCTCACTAGGTCCTAGGCTCCATTCAATGGACTTTCACTAAGCTCTGCCAGATTGCTGTGCAGCAAACCTGCATCATTAGCAGTGTTTCTCTGCTTTCCCCGGATCTCCAATGACACTTGGTATGTTTGACTTTCTAACTGTTGCCCGTTTGATGGTTTTAAAAGGCCAAGCACAATAAACTCATCTATCCCAGGCACTTTCTGGTTCTGTAGCAGATTCTTAGGGTTGCCATGCCACATTCCTTTGACCCATCTCAGACACCATCTCACTGCCTTCCAGTCAATACCGACTCATAGCGATCCTGTGGGGCAGTGTACAATTGCCCCCTGCGAGTTTCAAACACTACAACTCTTTATTGGAGTAGAAAACCCCATCTTTCTTCCTTGGAGCTAGTAGTTTTGAACTGCTGACCTTGAAGTTAGCAAACCAACTTGTAACCACTGCACTTCCAGGGCTCCTCCTGATATCCATCATAGCAGTGGCGAACGGCTCTATGTAAGTGCAGGCTCCTGCTGAAATGGTGTCTTATCACAACTGTGCAGCACGCAGCTCTCCATGTCCTTCTGCCTCGAAGCCTTTTCAAAGGCATGGAAAGCCAAACCCAGGAAGGTAGGAGAGGTCACCTTACTAGGAGGAATGCTCAACACCACTACAGGCGAAGAAGAGCCCAGCCTCCTGTTTCTGGTAGACAATTCTAGGACAGAACCCATGTTGCTCAGAAGTCCTGGGGGAATCAAGCCCCTGTATCCTACATTAAAAGCCTCAACACCCCGTTCCCATTGTGATTGCTTCTCCCCCTAACTCAGTCTTGCGTCCGCTTTCCTATTCCCACTCCCTGCCATCAGATCTCAAATAGCCTCCCTGCACCCAGGCCTGAGGAATAAGCTCGGCATGCACGGGCACTCAATCAAAGACACACATATTACTCTGAATCTCCAAAAGAACCCTGTGGCCTACGTGTGTAATCCCCAGTTCACAGATGAGAAATGGATTGAAAAACAGTGACACACCAATGATCACACAGGCAAGGATTCAAGTCTGTGTCTATCAGTTATTCTTTTATTCAAGTATGCCTGAGAAGACTGGGTCTTAACACTTGAGCAATCTTCTTGGAAGAATAAGGCAAACTACAGAAAACACAAAATGAATATCGCTTTTGTTCGTTTACCCATTTGCAAAAGACATAATACTTATAGTGCTAAGAATAGTATTCAAAGTATCTACCCCCTCAAAGCTTACATACTAGTCACCAAACTCAAACAAATAAAATGCTATCAAGTTGATTACAACTTATAGCAACCCCATATAGGGCTTCCAAGACTGTAAATCTTTACAGAAGCAGAGAGCTTCACTTTTCTCCCCCTGAGTGACTGGTGCATTTGAACTACTGACCTTGTGGTTAGCAGCCCATTGCTAAATGATTAGTTCCATAATCATTACGCTTACTTAACTCTACATTCTTTTAATTATTTCTCTATCAGTCCAAATTGTATCTGGCTACATGGGAAAAAAAACAAACCGACTCTAGTGGTCTAATCACAAAAGCTTCATTTTTCTTATATTAACACCAAAAATACCAAACCAGTTGCCACTGAATTGATTCTGATTTACAGTTACCCCATATGATTCAGGGTAGAACTGTGCTCCATGAAGTTTTCAAGGGCTGAATTTTTAAATGTAGATTGCCAGGTTTTTCTTCCAAGGCATCTTTGGCTTAGCAGTGAATTGTGTTAACCCTTTGCACCACACAGGGGTTTGTCTTATACAATAGTAAGTCTTGAAATAGGTAGCCTAGGTCTGGCGTATTTGCTCAGGGACTCATCTTGGATATAGGAGAATGCATGCTTTTTGGTCTGTCAAACTCATGTAACCTATGTGACTCTCCCATCTTTCAATATTCTGACTAGGGAGCATGACAGCAGAAGAGCCAAGGACAAAAATGAAATGGGTTATGCCAGACAAGTGTTTTGCCTTAAACAACAACAAAAACTTTCTTGGGAGTCCTACTCAGTATCTTTCACCTACACATATTTGGCCCAAACTGGGTCAAATGCTTATGCATAGCTGCAAGGCAGCCTAGGAGTGAGCGATTTAAGTAGGTACATTATCACCCTAAACAAAATTGAGCTTCTATTAGTAGTAAGAATGAGAAAATGGATACTGTTTAGGCATATAGCAGGGTTGGGTAGAATTCTATTTTGTGTCTTAATTTACATTTTGAATGAACTCAGAAAAAGTCATAGAGAGTAGAACAAAGGGATGGATGTGCATCCAACCACCTCAACTACTCATTTCTTTTCATGCTCTCCCTCTAGCTTCCCTGAATAGGTCTTGGTTACACATTGGGCTGCTAATTGCACGGTCGGTATTTTGAAATCACCGGCTGTTCTTCGGGAGAAAGATGGGATTCTACTCTGTAAAGAGGTACAGTCTCAGAACCTCACAGGTACAATTTTACCCATGTCCTGTAGGGTCGATATGAGTTATCATTGATTCAATGGCAGTGAGCTTGGTTTGGATAGATCTGTGGAATCTTAGGATGGAATAGTTTGAATACACAGAAAAAAATTCAGTGGAATCATAACCCTCCAAATAATTACCCTCTAAAGCCACAAAGATCAACTGTGTCCAGCATGGTGACAGTTTAGCATATGCCATGGGGACATTGCTCATATCCCAGTGTTGTTAATCAACAAAAACTCACGCACTGCCACTTATAGTGACCCTATGCACAATAGAATAAAAGCCTTTCTAGTCCTGTGACATCCTCACAATGGTCATATTTTAGCCTATTGTTACAGCCACTGTGTTGATCCATCTCATTCCGGGATTACCTGTTTTTTGATGATGCTCTACCAAGTATTTTGTCCTTTTCTAGGGACTAATTTCTCCTGATACCATGTTCAAAGTATATGAAATGAAGTTTTACCATCCTCACTTCTAAAACACATTCTGGCTGTACTTCTTCTGGGACAGACCTCTTTGTTCTGCTGGGCATTCGTGGTATATTCAATATTATTTGCAACATCATATTTTAAAGGCATCATATTTTCTTCAGTCTTCCTTAATTATGGTCCATCTTTCACATGCATATGCCAAACATTACCATCAAGTCTATTGTTATTCATAGTGACCATATAGGGTTTCCAAGGCTGTAAATCTTTACAGGGTCAAATAGCTTCCTCTTTCTTCTGTGGAGCAGCAAGTGGGTTGAACCACCAACCTTGCTGTGAGTCATTCAACCCATACCAGACACTGAAATTAAGACTCCTTTCACATGCATCTAAGGTGATTAAAAATATCAAGGCTAAAAGCAGGCATAACTTGCTAATCCCCAGAGTAAAACATTTGCTCTTTCACATTTTAAAGAGGTCTTTTACAACAGATTTTTCCAATGAAATACGTTGATTTATTGACTGCTGCTTCTGTGAGTATTGATTGTGGGTCCAAGTAAAATAGAGTTTAGGTACGTTTCTCTATTTGTAATGATGTTGTGGGTTTATATTTGTCAAGTTGAGAAGACATTTGTATTCTTAGTGTTGAAGACTAATTTATATGAGCTTTATCATTAAGTACTTCAAGGCCTATTGACTTTCAGCCAGCAAGATTGGGTCATCTGCATAACACAGGTTGTTAATGATTCTTCCTCCAATTCAGATGCCTCAACTTCCTCATACAGAGCAGCTTCTCAGATTATTTGAATAAGTATAGTGTGATAGATAGGTAGGTTTATAGTGCCAACCTGGCCAATAAGAACATGTGGGATTAATAAGTTCGCAGTTTGATTCGTGGGCAAAGAGATAAATGGCTCAGCAAGCCACACCTATCTCTCAGTTGCTCTCTGGTGATCAGACCAGTGTGTGGCTGCCTTACCTAGTTCTGCAGTTTGCTGCCTGGCTGTACTGCCATATTTACTGTTGCATGGAAGTGAGTTAAACTGAGTCCTCTGTACTGCTATGTGGACTAATTAGCTGTTATATTCCTTCGTGTTCTATCTATCTATCAAATCATAAATGTCCTGGTTTTGTTTCTCTAGAGAACCCTGTCTAACACATATGGTGAAAGGATATAACCACAACACACACTCTCCTGATTTTAAACCACGCAGTATCCCCTTGTTCTATTCGAACCACTTCCTGTTGCTTTATGTACAGGTACCACAGGAGCACAATTAAATGTACGGGAATTCCCATTGTTCTCATATGTATTCATATGCTACCCAAAGTTTGTTATGATACACAGTAAAATCCTCTGCATAGTCAATAGTACATAAGTAAACATTTTCCTTGTATCCTCTGTTTTCAGCCAAGGTCCATCTGAAATCAGCATTGATATACCTTGCCTCATGCCCTCTTTTAATACAGCCTGGATTTCTGGCAGCTTCCTGTTGACATATTGCTATAACTACTTTTAAAGTTATCTTCAATAAAATTGTACTTGCATGTCATATTAATGTTATTTTACATTAATTTGCAGATTTTGTTGCATCATATTTCTTTAGAATGGACACAAATATTAATCACTTCCAGTTGGTTGGCCAGATAGCTATCTTCCAAATTTCTTGACATGGACTATCACTGCATGAGCGTGTTGAAATATTTCCATTCCTATCCTTCCTTGCTTTTCACTAATGCTTACATTGCAGCTTCAACTTCATCTTGGCCTTTTGAACTAGTAGAACCTCAACTAATTCTTGGGTACAGAGACTCTGTATACTCCTTCCATAGTCTTTGGATTCTCCCTGCATCATTCAATAGTTTGATAAATAATCCTTCAACATTTTAATCCAAGGCTTGGATTTTTTCTTCTGTTCTTTCAATTTTAGATATGCTGACTGTACTCATTCCTTTTGCTTTCCTAATTCCAGGTCTTTACACGTTACAATATAATTCTTTACTTTATCTTCTCAAGCTGGCCTTTCAAATTTTTCTGTTCAACTCTTTTATTTCATCATTTCTTCCATTTGCTTTAGCTGCTTTAGGTTCAAGAGCAAGTTTCACAGTCTCCTCTGATATGCACTGTAGTATTTTCTTTCTTTCCTGTATTATTAATGATCTTTTTGAGGAGCCCCCAATAAAATAATTTATGATAAATAAATAAATAGCCCCAGTTGACATGACAAAAAAAAAAAAAAAGATTGATGACCTTGATGCTATTTCACAAGTCTTCTGGTAGCTGATCATTAATGTTCAATATGTCCAAACCATTCTTGAGATAGGCTCTAAATTCAGGTGAAATATTGTGAGAGTAAGGTTTGGTGTCAATTTAGCTTGACCAGGATCTTCAGAAGGTGCAGGTCACAGTCTCCTTGGGGGTGTGACCTATTTCATAGCTATAAGTAGACTGTGGAGAATGGGCTCACTCTTTTTCTTCCAGATGAAAAGACCCTGGACCCTACGTCTGGCTTCTTGGGATGGCAATCACCATGAGACCTGCTGACCCTAAGAGCTGTCTGTGGCCTGCCAACTGCCTGTTGACTTTGGATTCTCCCAACTCTGCCTCCACCAACCTGTGGTTTTCCTGTTTCTTGGGCTATTCCTCCAACAGCTTCATGAGTCTGGAAGGGCCTCTAGTTTGCATCTGATTTATGGGCTGGAGTTGGACTGGGGTTTCTTGTTGTGTGGACTTCTTAATGTAAAATTCTTTATTGATGTAAATTTCCTTCTTCTACATGTATCAGTATCACTGGTTTGTTTCTCTAGAAACCCCAGCCGAACACAGATATAATGTAGGCTGTATTTGGGCTCTTTTGTGTTCTTATTTTAATTTTCTTCAGGTATGACTTGAACTTGCATATTAGTAATTGATAGTCTGTTACATAGTTGGCCCCTGGTCTTATTTTGTCTCAATGATATGGAGCTTCTCTATCCTGTCTTCCCACAGATTTAATCAGTTCCATTCCTGTGTATTCCACATGTATATATGCCGCTCCTGTTGTTGAATAAAGATGTTTGCAATGAGGAAGTTATTGCTCTTGCAGAATTCTTTCATGCATTCTTCAGCTTCTTTTCGATCCCCAAAGCCATAGTTTCTAATTACTCTTTCTTCCTTTTTGTTTCCATGTGTGCATTCCAATTGTCAGCAATTATTAATGCATTTTCAGTACATGTGTGATCAATTTCAGACTAAAGAAGTTGGTACAATTCTTCATTGGCTTTAGTGGTTTGTGAGAAAATTTCAATAATGGTTCTATTAACCGGCCTTCCTTGTGTGTGAAGATAGATATTATTGTGTCACAGGCAGCATTGCATTTCAAGATAGATCTAGAAATGCTCTTTTTGAGGATGAAAGAGACATTCTTTTGAATTTGTCATTGTCAGCATAGTCATTCTTATCATTTTAAGATTCAAAGGGACTATTTCAACTCACCAATGCCTAGGATACTGATCTTTATAGGTCAGATTCCGTTTTTTATGATTTCCAACTTTCCTAGATTCTTAATTTACACGATTCATGTTCTGATTATTAATGAATGGTTGCAATGATTTTTCTCATTTTGAATTATAATCCATCAGCAAATGAAGGTGCCAGAAAGCTTTAGTACACTTTGTTGCTAGATGCCTTCAAGTCAGTTCTGTCTCATAATAATGCCTACACAACAGAATGAAACATTGCCTGGTCCTGCTCCATACTCAAAAATTTTGTTATGTTTGAGCCCATTGTTGTAGGAATTGTCTCGATCCATTTGATCGGGTGTCTTCCTCTTTTTGCAACCCCTCCACTGTAATGTGTATGATGTCCTCCAGGGACTGGTCTGTCCTGATAACATCTGCAAAGTACAGGAGATGAAGTCTCGCCATCCTATCTGTCAAGGAACATTTAGCTGCACTTCTTCTCAGACAGATTTGTTTGTTCTTCTCTCCACCCATGGTACTTTCAGTATTTTTTTGTCAGTACCTTAATTCAAATGCACCAGTTCTCCTTCAGTCGTTCTCATTCAATGTTCAAATTTCACATGCATAAGATGTGGCGGAAAATACCATGCCTTGGGCCAGGCGCAACTTAATCCTAAGTGAAATTCTTGATCTTCAGTACTTTAAAGTGGTTATGTGCAGTAGATTTGCCTAATGCAATATGTTATTTGGTTTCTTGATTGTTGTTTCCATGATCATTAGTTGTGAATCTAAGCAACACGAAATCCTTGATAACCTCAATATTTTCTCCATTTATTATGATGTTATCTACAGCTCCTGTTGTGAGGTTTTGAGTTATCATTAAGGTGGACTCTACTTTGAGGAAGCTCTCTTTCTCGGTGATATTTTGATTGTTTTGCAATCTGAGGGGCTCATTTTCTGGCATTATATCAGACAATATTTTACTGCTATGCAGAAAGTTTTCAATGGTGAATCCCTCAGAAGTGGACTGATTGTTTTGTCGTCCTGTCAGTTCTTAGTCTGGAAGCTGTGTTGAAATCTGTTCACCGTGGGTGATCCTGCCTGGTATTTGAAGTACTAGTGGACTAACTCCCAGCATTACAGCAAAGCACAAGCTACCACAGTGCAGCAAATTGACAGACGGGGCGGAGGAGGGGAGTTGTCATTGTTAGACACTGTTAATTTGGCTCTAACTCATAGCACCCACATCCTGTTTCCTCACAGTTAATGTTGGAGTCCGTTTTTGCAGCCAGTATGCCAATTCATCCCATTGAGGACCTTCTTCTTTTTTTCACCACTCCAATTTATCAAGTATGATATCCTTCTCTAGGGACTATGCTCAGCTGTTAACATTTCCAAAGTATGTGATATGAAGTCTTGCCATTCTCACGTCTAGGAAGCATTCTGGCTCTACTTCCGCCAAGAAAGATTTGTTCCTTCTTCTGAAAGTCCATGGAATATTCAATATTCTTCACCAGCATCATAATTCAAAGACATCAACTTTTATTTTACCTTTCATAATTATTGTCCATTTTCAAGTACATATGAGGTGATTGAAAATGCCATAGTATGATAGTTATATAATTTTATGTCAGTTTGAAGATATGTCAAAGTGTAAGGTTGGTATCCAATCTGTCAATCACACCATAGCCTGATGGTGCCTCTTTGTGGCCATGGCCTTCTCATAAGGAGGGCCCTGGGAACTTCCCCTTCTTTTTGCATTCACCTGACTGCTTCCTGCCCACGTTGAGAGCTGCCTGAGTCTTGCCATACTTCCATCGACCTTGGGTCCACAAGACATTGCAATCACTGGCCTTTGACATCCCTGCATTCTGCATCATTGCATGTAACTGCGTAAGTTGGAAAGGAACTTATGGGCTAGTGTTGGACTTATGGACTTGAGTTGGACTGGCCTGGGATATTTCCTTGAAATAGAAATATTATAATGACTTCTTGATAGAAAACTATTTATTGCACATATATGAGTGGCACTTGATTTGTGTCTCTAGTCAGCCTGGCTTACATCCAGTTCACTGCCATCAAGTTGATTCCAACCCTTAGCAACTCTATAGGACAGGGGAGAGATATCCCTGTGGGTTTCCAATACTGGAACTTTGTATGGGAGCAGAATTGCTGATCTTGTGTTGAGCAACCCAACTGGGTTGGTTCTGATGCATTATGTTTGTAACCACTATACCACTAGGGCTCAGCTGTGCCTTATTCTTCAAAGTGACATCTTTTAACACTGGAAATTGGTCTTCAGCAAGATCTACCAGTGTACTCGGTCATATGAATTATTTTCTTTTTACACTGTTTTGATTGTGATGTGAGGGAAAATCTACAGAGTAAATTGATTTTCCTTACAATTCATGCAATGTTTTATGATATTGATTGCAATACCTACAATGCAATACTACTTTTCCTATTCCCTCCCTTTGTTTGCCGTTTCCATTGGTCTTTCGTTCCCATTCCTTCCTGCCTTCTGAGTAACTCCCTGACAAATGCTGGGCTCTGAATTGTACATCGTTGACAGTATAGGTCTCCTATTTGGGGGCTGAAAGTTGAGCCATGGAGGTGAGGTCAGGTGTCAAATGGGAATTTCACTAGTGCCTATCATATCCTAAGGTTAGTCTTCTTATTTTGAGTTCTACATTTTCCCAAGTTGATCCAGGGCCTACTACTGTGAGTACTCTCAGAGCAATCTGCAGTTAGAACCCTATGCTATCTTGGTCTTCTGGACTCAGCGCTGTGGAGCCTGGGCTTCATGTGGTCAGTGAATCCCTTTCATCTTCTTTTGATGCTATCTGTGTAATTCTGTATTTTGAATTTCTCTTCAATTTTTTCAGCTAGTGAAATGCACATGCTTTTCATTTTTGCTGTCCTAATTCCAGGTCTTTGCACCTTTTCATATAATTCTTCATTCCATCTTTTTGAATTCCCCTTTGAAATTTTATGTTCAGCTTCTTTATTCAGCGTCTTTACTTCATCAATTATTTCTATATTTCTCTCTCTCTCTTTTTCGTACTTCATCATTTCTTTCATTGGCTTCAGCTACTCCACATTCAACGTGACATCCATTTTGTCTTTTCTTTAGTTTCTATCTTTTTAATTATCTTTGAATTTCTTTATTTATGATGTTCTTGATATTATTGCAGAACTTGTATCATCTCAGGTGATTTGTGTTCAATGTGTCAACTTTCTTCTTGAAGTATCCTCTAATTTAGATGAGATATACTCAAATTCATACTTTGACTCTTGGGGACTTGTTTTAATTTTATTTGAATTCGAGTTGAATTTGCCATTGATGGTTTGTTCCACAGTTGGTCTCCAGTCTCGTGACTGATGATATTGAACTTCTTTATACCGTAAATACTTGAGTATAAGCCGAGTTTTTTTCTGCACAATTTTTTGTGCTGAAAAAGCACCCCAGCTTTGGGGGGTAAAATTAGTTGCCTTGGGTTATACTCGAGTATATATAGTAGTTTATTTCAACAGATGTAGTTGATTTAATTCCTGTGTATTTCTATCCAATATACATGATCCATGTCTATGGTTACTGTTTACATCACTGAAAAATAAATGTTCAATCAATAAGCCATCCTTATTGGAATATTCTGTCATGAGATCTCCCATGTGGCTTCCATCCCCATGGCCATATTTTCTAACTAGTGATCCTCCTCCTTAGTTTCCAATTTTTGCATTCAAGTCATCAGTAATCTTGATTGCATGTTTCATCAATTTCAGACTGAAAAGGTTGGTAAAAATCCTCAATGGCTTTATTGTTAGCATTAGTGGTTGGTGTGTCAATTTGAATAATAACTTTATTAATTATTCATCCTTGTAGGTGTAATATATCCTACACCTAACAATGGTGAACATTGGAATCGATGTTGAAACATTCTCTTTTTTAACATGAAAGTCATCCATTCCTTTCAAATTTTTTACTCTGGTATGTAAACCATATTATTATGACATTCAAAATGGCCAATACCAGTCTATTTCAGTTCAATAACACCTAGAGTGTTTGATCTTTATGTGTTCCATTTTGTCATGGCTTCCAATTTTTCTAGATCCATATTTCATGCATCCCATCTTCTTGTTAGTGGTTATTGCAGTACTGCTGTTTCTTCTCATTTTGAGTCATTGCCACATCAACAAATATAGGTCCTGAAAACTTTATATCACTAAGGTCAACACTACTTTGAGGAGACAGCTCTTCCCCAATTATATTTTGAGTGTCTTCCAACTTGAGGGGTTCATCATCCTGCACTATATGAAACAATATTCCACTGCTATCAATGCGCTCCACAAACACCACTATTTTTTTCAGATGTAGATTGGCAGGTTATTCTTTCTAGTCTATTTAGCTTGTAAGCTTTTCTGAAAATTTTCCACCACGGGTAACTATGCTTGTGTTTGAAATACCAGTGGTATATCTCACAAGTTATGATAGTGCAAGAACCTGACATGTCTGACAACTTGGCATGCTAGCCTAATTCCGAATGGCCAGCACATCTCTCTTCCTGCTTTCTCTAGTTTCTGTAGACCACTGTACCTGAGCATGCATGGCTTAGGAGGTTGTGGAGTTAATTCTTGCTTCCTGCAGTAACCCTTAACCAATGACCCATAGGAGTTGTTGGACAAATAGCCACACTCCCTCACATTCTGGGCAGAATAACTAGTGGATTTTCTACAGTGTCTCCAGTAGATTAACCTCCAGTTGCTCACAATTTTAAATTGTTTGATAATGTACTTTTCATTGGCTGCCTTCTTTCCCTTTTCTGTTTCCCATTTCCTTATTGATATCTCCCCCAAATATGGCTTAATTAAAACCTTTGTCTCAGGATGTAATCCTATGGGGAACCAAAACTCAATCACACAAGACATTTGTCAAATCACGGACTTAGTGGTTATATCTATTATATGTGTAGGTCATGGAAGAGGAGAATTCATACCATCACTTTGAATAGTCATTCAGAGTGCCAACCGGGTCCCCAGCATAGATCCTGGACATCAAAACTCACTGTTTCCTGTATCATAACACTTCCTTTTAGACTTCTGTCATTCAAAAAACTCAACAAATAGTTTGCTGTCTCACTTCAAATTTTGTAGTGTGCAAATATGGCTATGTTTTCATTGTGTGTTTAGCACTGGACAAATCAGCTTTGACCAGGAAGGTGAAGTCATGTGGAGAAAAAAACCAAAAACACTAGCAGCTGTGTGTTGTGGAAGAAAACCCTGTGGATGAAGTGCAATTTTTAGGGAACAGAGACCAGCAAGAAAAACCAATAAGTGTCCACTGTTCTGATGTTATGGAGAACCCTGGTGAGGCAGTAATTAAGCACTTAAGGGCTAATCAATCAGCAGTTCAAACCCACCATCTTCCCCAAGGAAGAGTTATGATGTGGCAGTCTGACCCCTTTAAGATCTACATTTATTGCCACTACCAACTGATCTGAGAGGGATAGCATTAGGGAATCCTGGATAGCATTCTTAACGAGCTCTAATGGCAGAGTGGACTCCTCCTTGAGCTCCTAACCACAAAGTAAGTGGTTCTAACCTATCAGTTGGTCCATGTGAGAAATATGAGTTTGTCTGCTCTGGTAAAGATTTAAGCCTTGGAAAATGAAAGGGTGAAGTTCTATTCTATCTTGTAGGGTCTCTATGAGTCAGCTTCAACACAATGATAATGAATTTGCTTTGGAATTTTGGGATAGAATAGGAGAAATATGTGCAACAAAGTTTAAACTTATTTTAAAAGTTTAGGGGTATTGCTCAGAGAGAGATTCTTGGAACCTACAAGACTGTTGTCCTTAGGCACCTTCAGATCTGGAACTGAACTCACTCCCTTGTCTCAATCTTCAGCCAAGCAATAGGTAGATCTATAAGGTAAAAAGTAACACTAATCAACTATTTGAATCAAAAGGATATAATTTATTCAAAGATAAAGTTCAGAAGGGTCAGGAAAGAAGGGGGAATGGAGACAGGAAATACAAGGAGGAAGTGCGATAAGTGATATTACGTTGAGCAGACTGCAGTCAATATCATGAAGCAAAATATGTGTGAACTGTCACATGGAAAACGGATGTATTCTGTAAACCTTCACCCATCTCACAATAAAGAGATTTTTTTTCAGCCTTGGAAACCTATGAGGCAATACTATTCTGTCCTATAGGGTACCCATGAGTTGAAATCAACTCAGTGGCAATGGGATATTGATGCTGATGCTTTCTTCCGATTCTAAAAAATAGGGTTATTAGCAATTATTGTGGAAATAGCATGAATGAGACTATGTAAATGGGGTTGGTTACAGATAAATTCTTGTAAATGTTAAAGGATAAGTCATTCAGGATGGACTTACCCAAAAAGAGAAAATTATTGCAAGATTTTGTTCCAGGGATAAAATAAAAATAGGCTTCTAGTGGGTAAGACTTAAGCCTATAGATATGGAATTTAAGGAACTGGTATTCCATGATGGTCACCTTCCCGACACAATCACTCAAGACAAAAAGTGGGTGTATAAACAAATGAGGTGAAGAAAGCTTATGGAGCCTATCTATCAAAAGATAGTCTATGGTTTTAAAGACTAGAAGGTTCACAAGTGGCCATCTAACTCAGAAGCAATAAAGCGTACATGAAAGAAGCACACCAGCCTGTGTGATCACAAGATGTAGAAGGGATCAGGTATCAGGCATAAAGAACAAAAAGAATCATATCATTGTGAATGAGGGGGGGTACAGTTAGGGGATCCAAGATCTATCTGTAGGCAACTGGACAACCCCTTACAGAAGGGTCGCTGGGAGGAGATGAGCCAGTCAGGATGCAGTGTAGCAACGATGAAACATATAACTTTCCTCTCGTTCCTAAATGCTACCGCGCCCACTATCATGATCCCAATTCTACCTTACAAACCTGGCTAGACCAGAGAATATACACTGGTCCATATAGGAACTGGAAACACAGGGAAACCAGGACAGATGACCCCTTCAGGACCGGTGCTGAGAGTAGCAATAACAGGAGGGTGGAGGAAAGGTGGGGTAGAAAGAGGGATCTGATTACAAGGATCTCCATAAAACCTCCTCCATGAGGGAGGGACAACAAAAAAGTGTGTGAAGGTAGATGTCGGATAGTGTAAGATAGGACAGAATAATAATTTATAAATTATCAAGGGTCCATGAGGGAGGGGGAGGGGGAAGGAGGGGAAATGAGGAGCTAATACCAAGGGCTCAAGTAGAAAGCAAATGTTTTGAGAATGATGATGGCAACAAATATACACAGTGGATTTATGCATAGATTGTACTAAGAGTTGTAGGAACCCCCAATAAAATGATTCTTTTTAAAAACCTCAAAGAGCAAAACACACTACGGTTTATTGTACATCAATGATACTTAAATAAAATTACATAAAAGAGCGGAAAAAGAAATGGAATTTAAGGTAAAGAAAGTATTCCCTTTGAAGACCATATTGCAAATATATATTTAGGCAGGCAATTAGATAAAGACATTTTAAGTCTGGGCTTCTATATCTGCCATCTGTCTGTTATGAAAAGTATAATTAGCAACTAGAATCTCTCATACAAAATCAACTCAATATTGTCTTTCTGGTCTGACTTCCGTGGTGTTCTACTGTGCTTTGATGGAGCTCATCATATCATGACTCTATAACAAGATTGAGGAGTTATTTGCATTCTTATGTGGAAGGTAAATCTGTTTGGCCATTCTGTTAGACTAGTTCATTTTCTTTCCTACCATCCCATCTGCCATTTTAATTCAAAACAAGGAGAAAGGCATGTATGTGCCTTTTGAGGAAGGAGAAGATTTTGGTGTGGAAGAAATTCTCTTCTAGACTGCAAGGTAAGTATTTACCCCCTCTAGCCCTGTTGGAGGAGGGGAAAAGGAAGAGAGACAAGGCAAAGAGAACAACATAGTTAGTTTCATGCCTCCTTACTTTACCTGGGGATTGAGGGGAATATCAGTGCTATGGACCTGTTGTGCTCCCCATTTGGAAGCATGAAGAATAGAGGCTGCCAGGCAGAGCAGCCCTCTGGGAAGTCACTGAATACAAACATATAGAGAGTGCCATCAAGTCTACTGTGATCCATGGAGACCTTATATGAAATGGAATGGAGTGCTGTCTTATCTGGCACCATTGTCACACATTCCTGAATGTTGAAGTCCATTGTTGCAGCGATTAGGTCAATCTGCCTCAACAAGGATCTTCCCTGTCCCTCTATTTCATCAAATATGTTGTCTTCCTCTAGCAATTGTCCACTGATAGTGTGTCCAAAACACATTAGTCAGTCAGTGTTCTCTTGTCATCCATAAGGTTTTCTTTCAGTAATTTTTGGAAGTGGACTGTCAGGCCCCTCTTCTTTGTCTGTCTTAGTCTAGAAGCTTCACTGAAACCTGTCCACCATGGGCAATCCTGCTGGTATTTGAAATTCTGGGAACAGAGCTTCCAGCATCATAACAATACACAAACCATTATAGTACAACCAACTGTCAGATGAGTGGAGGATATCTATATCTAAATCTATATCTAAATCTAAATCTATATCTAAATCTATATCTAAATCTATATTATATCTACATCTACATCTACATCTACATCTACATCTATATCTATATCTATATCTATATCTATATCTATAGATAGATAGATAGATGGAGGGAGAGAGTAAAACTGGCAATGCAGTCTGATTAGGCAGTATTCTGATGATCTGCTGCTAACAGAAAGTATCCCCACAATTAACATCTTAAAGTAATGATAATATCAATTTTGATCACAAATCTGCAATCTGGGCAGAGCTCAGTGAGGACACTAGTATTGGCTTCATCAAGCATTAGCTGGGGTAGCTCAAAGACAGAGGCTGCAGCTCTCTTAAGACTCACTCCCTCACACGACTGATACTTCTATTGGTTGGAGCTCAAGAAGAACCCTATATGTGACATTTTCATTTGGCTTGGTCTTCCTTGCAATATCCTGACAGGGTCCAAATGGTGAACAACCCAATACGACCAGGTGGAAGTCACAGAGCAACACTTCTGCCATAGTCAAAAGCCTGCCAAGATGCAAGGAAGTGGGAAAGCAGGCCCTGTTTCTGGAAAAATGAACACAAACTCATCTTGTAACAAGAGAATGTGCGATGTGCAACATTAGGACAGTCATCTTTGAAGGACACAACCTGCCACGAGCCAAGATACAGAGACAGATTTCTACGAAAGCGGAAGGGCAGGACTTAGACTTAAAGATAAAGCCACAGACTTCATAGGACAAGAGCAATAGGGAGACAAGCAAAGGAAAGCTCTAGGACGCAAGCCTAACATGGCTAAAGATAGGGACAATGTCAGGACTGAACTGGAAGCAAGGAGACACCTGTGCAAGTCAGAACCCGTGAAGTTGTGAGTGCCTTCAAAGCTAAGTCAAAGTACCTTGGGGCGTGAGAAGGGAAGGAACAGGAGAAGGAATTAATGGGTAGGTCTATGGAATATGTAAGTCTGGGGACAGAGCATCAGGAATAGCTGGGTTCTGGCACTCAGTTGATACCATCAGAGTTTGAACCTTTTCCTTTCAATGCTGTTTCCTTTTGAGTTTCACGCAGGCTTCCTGATGACAGCTGTAGTTTTATCTAGAAGCTCAGGAATTCTATTAGATAGAGGCTCTTTTCCTTTCTAATCATTGGTGGTACTATCACGTAAGCATTGGATTGCTAACTGCAAGGTTGGCAGTGCTACCCTACCAGCTACCTCATAGGGAAAAAGATGGAACTTTCTGCTCACATAAATATTTACAGTCTGAGAAACCCCACAGGGGCCTTCTATGATTCAAAATGGACTCATTGGCAATGAGGTAATTGTTTCTGGGGCATTTTTAGGGTTAGATACCATTAACCTAGCATGAGTCACATAGTGAGTCTGACCCAGTCACTTTGGACAGAGGAAAGTCATGCCCTAACAAGGCAGGCCTGGAGCTGGCAGATTGGGTCAATGCCAGCATAAGCATGGAGATGGAGCAAGGTGGAAGAGTGATCCCAAAGATACAAGCCATGTGCTGTGAGTGGAAGAAGGGCAAATGAATGCTGCATTAATTAACCAGTCACTGACAAAATGAGGTTGCATAACAAATGGCTCCAAAACCCAGCAGTTCAACACACAGCCCAACCCCTTCCCTCCCACACACACAGTTCTTAAAATTCAGCATCAGGGAGATTAACTGGAACTTTGAACTTGGCACTTCAGGGCTTGGAAGAGATGACAGTGCATGTAAAGGCCTTGGGGCAGGAGAGATCTTGGTGTGACTGAAAGCCCAGAAGAAGACTAATTTGGGGGAGGTGAGATAATAGGATGGAGTTTTCAGTGAGCATTTCCTTGAGAGCCTTCAAGCAAAAGCGAATTTTCTATATTCATGTTTTAGAAGTAGAGCTCCACCCATTGGGTAAAGCTTTGGGTAATGGATTGGTGTCGGTATGCAGGGAAAAAATAAATGGGCTTGTTATGGATTAGGAGCCTGTGGTAGTCACCTAATCTTGTGTCGAGTTAAGGATTAGGAGTGTAGGCGTGGAGTGTAGGCTGCCAATCTGGAGATAGTCAGTTAGATTTTTATGTGGGCATAGCCTTCTCCTGAGAACTCTGAGAAATCTGGTACTTCCTCCTTGGAGGTGGAAGACCTCTCTCTCTCTCTCTCTCTCTCTCTCTCTCTCTCTCTCTCTCTCTCTCTCTCTCTCTCCCTCTCTCTCTCTCTCTGCTACTCCTTGGGAGACATTGCAGAAGGCAAGCCAAATGGATGCGATCAGACCTCTGAAGCCAAAGAAGCCTCAGAGAGATCGCTGCCAGCACTGAGATGCTTACAATGCCACTGGATCCACAAGACTTTCCACCCATTGGCCTGTGATTATCCTGCATTCTGCATCACTGCACAGGTTTTATGGGTCTGAAAGGAATTTATAGATTGGTATCAGACATATGGGCTAATATCAGACTTATGGATTTGATCTGCACTGGGCTGGGACGTTTGCTTAATGTACAATTTCTGATTGATATAAAACTCTCTCTCTGGACTTATAAGGTAGAATTAGACCAGAACATGTACTCTGGTACAGACAGGAGCTGGAAACACAGGGAATCCACGACAGATGATCCCTTCAGGACCAGTGGGGAGAGTGGCAATACCAGGAGGGTGGAGGGAAGGTGGGGTAGAAAGAGTGAACCAATTACAAGGATCTACATAAAACCTCTGCCCTGGGGGACGGACAACAGAAAAGTGGGGGAAGTGAGATGTTTGACGTGTAAGATATGACAAAATAATTTATATATTATCAAGGATTTATGAGGGAGGGGGAGGAGGATGGAAGTGGGGAAATGAGGAGCTGATACCAAGGGCTCAAGTAGAAAGCAAATATTTTGAGAAGGATGAGGGCAACACATGTACAAATGCACTTGACACACAATGGGTGGATGGATGGATGGATGGATGGATGGAATGACTGTGATAAGAATTGTATGAGCCCCCAATAAAATTATCAAGGGTTCATAAGGAGGGGGGAGTGGGGAGGGAGGAGAAAAATGAGGAGCAGGTGCCAGGGGCTTATGTGGAGAGCAAATGCTTTGACAATGATGAGGGCAATGAATGTATAAATGTGCTTTATAATGGATGGATGGATGGATTGTGATAAGAGTTGTATGAATCCCTAATATAATGATTAAATAATAGGGAAATGATTTTTAAAAACCACCAACTCTCTCTCATACACATGAGTCTCCCTCGATTTTCTCTAGCATACCCAGACTAATACACAGTTCGCCCCTGTCCTATAGGGCGTTTATGAGTTGGCATGGACTTGAGGGCAGTGGGTTTGTTAGGGCTTTGGAGTTCAGCAGGCCTTTGTTGGTGTGTTTGAGTCTATTTTTGTAGCTGTTGTGTGCAGGTCAGTGGCTCATCTTCCAGCACTCTATAGGACCATATTTTGTTGTGACCCATAAGACTTTCATTTGTTAATATTTGGAAGTAGATCACCAGGTCTTTCTTCCTAGTCTGCCTTAGGCTAGAGCAGTGGTTCTCAATCTGTGGGTTGTGACCCATTTTGGGGTCCAGCGACATTTTAACACGAGTCACCCGATTCATGGCAGTAGCAAAATTACAGTTATGAAGTAGCAAGGAAAATGATTTTATGGTTGGGGGTCACTACAACATGAAGAATTGTATTAAAGGAAGGTTGAGCACCACAGGGCTCGAGGTTCCACTGAAGCCTGCCCATCATTGCTGACCCTTCTGGGGTTTGTCATATCGGTGGCACGGCTTCCAATTTCACAGCAACACTCTAGCTACCACTGCACCACGAACTGATAGACAGGTGGTGGACTGTTCTTAAAAGCCACCTGATTTACGATGCTTTGTTTTGACAGCCCTGGAAAATGGATACAGAATCTAGTTTCATAGTCAATGCAAGACACACCTTGGGGCAGTAGGGATGGCATGAAGTGAATAGATTCAAAGTATATTTTAGGGAGAGGAAGGATGAGAGTTAATGCCTGGGGGTGGGGTGTGCAAGAAGGAAGGAAGCAGAGACACCATTGATATTAAGTGCCTGAGTTAAGACAGGAATTTCCAGGGAAGCTGTTGGGTCATGATGGGAGAATTTCACACTCCCCGGGGACAGGGGGAGCATTTATTAGTTTATATGTCTGCGCATCTTCTCAGACAATAGAGGCTTTGTCATCCTCAAATGAAGCATGCAGTTGGAGCTCAGAGAGGGCATGCAGTGCAAATGAAGATTGGGTTGGTTGAGATGGGTGGACCAGGGCCACTAGTCAATTCTGAGGAGCTTCAGCAAACCTGCCCAGTGTCTCTTGGAGAGTGGGCATGTCTCATAGCCACAGAGGGCCTTTTAATGTTTCACCTCCCACTGCAGCAGCGTGAGGCTCTATCAGCTCATCCTGGAAAGGAAACATACTACCTGCCATCAGGTTCATTTCTTCAAAAAGGATGGAAGAATACAAATGAAAGACTACAATTTGAAGGGGTCTTAGGCAGACTATCAGGCTCATTAAAGCTTCATTTATTAAAACTTCATTCTTCAGAGACATTCTCCCAGTAGGATGTATGCTGGGGTGGGGGTGGGCATGAGGAGGAAGGCTTGGAGCAGGGTAGGGGAACAACCCCACACCCCCAAAAAATACCTTCCCACGAAGCAATTCCAGTGGGCACAGATTAGATAGAAGTTTCATCCTCTGGTCACTTGATGTTTGTCCCTCTCTTTTATCTGAATGCTCTTTCCACATTGCTCAAATGAAGCATCAAATTTATATTAAAATGCAAGTTAGGAAGCATCATCCCCAACCAACCCTGTTCATCAAAATGGTAGTGCTCTCTCCGGGTACCCTGAGTTCAGTTTGTCAACAAGCTGAAGCAATTGAGCTGGGGCTCTGTGAGGCCCAGGAGCATGAGTTCATTAATATCCGACCCATAATGCCAACAAAGCCCTGTCACTCCTTACCTAAGGATTTACTCACTCCTTGAAACAGGCATTTATTTACACACAGTTTGACCTCATGATGGTGTTCAGCAGATGTGGATCTTACTTATTTGCATTGTTCTGTGACAGTTGCAAAATTCGTTAGTGGCTCAGGGATCAATCCTCTGTGGACTGCCCTGAAGCTAGATGAAGCAAGTGGGTTCTTGCTGATTCATCCTCCCTTCTTAGGATTGCTTGCTAGTCAGAATAACATAGTGCCCATTAAAGAAACCGCCTGTATCAGTTTAAATTTGTGACCTGGGGGGGAGGGAGGGTCATGATCACAAGTGACAGAAACTGACGCTTGACTAACTTAGGGAAAAAGGCCTATTGGTGGATAAATGGTGGGAAGACAAGAACATGTGGCAAATGCCTGGGCAATCTCAGGGCTGTGAAGCAGGTACTGGCGAAACACTCCTCCTGAGGCCAAAGCGTGCCCTCTGTAGTACATTAAATCACATTCACACACACCCATTCATGTTCACATGGAACCTGAGGCTATGGCCTTACTTGGAGAGGAGGTCTTGGCAGATGTGCTTAGTTAAGGATTTCAAGAGCTCCATCTTTCTGGGTTTAGATTTCAGATGGATGCTACATGCACTGATTGGTGTGTTCTTATAAGAAGAGGACTGGGCACACAGAGACCCCGTGTGAAGACACTGGCAGAGATTGGATCAGTGCATCTATAAGCCAAGAAATATCAAGGATTAGCAGCAGTGACCAGAAGCAGAGAGAGGCTACTTTGATTCTCCTTCAGAGCTCTCAGAAGGAATGAATCTTGCCCACACCTTAATTTTAACCCTTTGCCCTTCAGAAAAGTGAGAGAACAAATGCCTGCTGTTTAAGTCACTCGATTGGTAGCCATTTGTTACAGCTACCCAAAAGAACCATTATGGATTGATCTGTAGCCCCCTCAAAATATGTGAGAAATTTGAACCTTGGTGGACATGATCCTGTTTGAAAAGAATGGAGTTCTTTTGTAATATAAATGAGGCCCTATGGCCACTGGAGATCCCCTCATTGAGGGGTTTAGAAGAGGAGATGGGTCAGTCAGGGTGCGAGGTAGTACCGATGAAGAACACAGCTTTCCCCCAGATCCTGGATGCTTCCTGCCCCCAACTACCATGATCCAAATTCTACCTTGCAGGGCTGGATATGGCAGAGGTTGTACACTGGTGCATATGGGGGCGGGAGGCACAGGGAATCCAGGGTGGATGATACCTTCAGGACCAAAGGTGTGAGGGGCGATGCTGGGAGAGTGGAGGGTGAGTGGGTTGGAAAGGGGGAACTGATTAAGAGGATCCACATGTGACCTCCTCCCTGGGAGATTGACAGCAGAGAAGGGGGGGAAGGAAGACTCGGGATAGGGCAAGATATGACAAAATAACAATGTATAAATTACCAAGGGTACATGAGGGAAGGCGAAGGGGGGAGGGAGAGGAAAAAAAAGGAGACCTGATGCAAAGGGCTTAAGTGGAGAGCAAATGCTTTGAGAATGATTGGGGCAGGGAATGTGCGGATGTGCTTTATACAGTTGATGTATGTATATGTATGAATTGTGATAAGAGTTGTATGAGCCCCTAATAAAATGTAAAAAAAAGAAAATGATTAGGGCAAAGAATGTACAGATGTGCTTTATACAATTGGTGTATGTATATGTATGGATTGTGATAAGAGTTGTATGAGTCCCTAATAAAATGTTAAAAAAAATGAGGCCATATGAGAATAGGCTTGAGCCTAAACCTAAACACTTCTGAGTTAAAGGCCAGGATAGACCCAGTAACACACAGTACGGGGAGAAAAATAGCGAGGAATGCCAAGGAACTTTCTGGTATCCACAAAGAAGGACCCTGACCTAGAGTCGCACCCCAAATTTGAACCTGTAAGCTCCAAAGCAGGGGGAAAAGTGTTTTAAGGCTACTGACTTGTTGGATAATTTTTGGTTAAGGAGATTAAGACAAGAACTTAAGACATCCTCCAATCCTTCCTCTGGCGTCGTTCCATTTTCTCACATTCAAGAGTCCTCCCAGAGGATTCAGTCAGGTGGTGGTTGTTGTTGTTGTTCAGTGTCATAGGGAGGGTTTGGATTCATTGTGACCATACATACAACATAATCATACACTGCCCGGTCCTGTACCATTCTCACAGTTGTTCTTAAGTTTGAGCCCATTGTTGCAGCCACTGTGTCAATCCCATTTGTTGAGGGCCTTCCTCTTTTTCATTGCCCCTCTACTTTCCAGAACACGATGTCCTGCTCCAGGGACTGATCTCTCCGGACAACATGTCAAAGTTAAGGCGAAGTCTCATTATCCTTGCCATGAGGAACATTCTGGCTGTATTTCATCCAAGTTAGATGGGTTTGTTCTTTTGGCAGTCCATGGTACATTCATTACTCTTTTACATCAATACTAATCAAATATATCTATTCTTCTTTGGTCTTCCTTATTCAGTGTTCAACTTTCACATGAATATGAGACAGTTGAAAATACCATGGCCTGGGTCAACCCGCCCCAGTCCTCAAAGTAATC
This sequence comes from Tenrec ecaudatus, assembly GCF_050624435.1. Taxonomy (NCBI): domain Eukaryota; kingdom Metazoa; phylum Chordata; class Mammalia; order Afrosoricida; family Tenrecidae; genus Tenrec; species Tenrec ecaudatus. The sequence continues at coordinate 140,444,732 of NC_134535.1, read as the reverse complement.
TCTTGCTTTTCAACACTTTAAAGAGGTCTCATGTAGCAGATTTGACTAGTGAAATGTGTCATTTGTTCTCTTCTCTGCTGCTTCCATGAGAATTGATTGTGGATTCAAGCAAGACAAAATCCTTGACAATTTCAATCTTTCCTCCATTTATCATGATGTTATCAATAGGTCCAGTTGTGAGGGTCTGGGCTTTCTTTACATTGAGTCATAATCCAAACTGAAGGCTTTAATCCTTCATCTTCAACAGCAAGTGAATCAAGTCCTTCTCATTTTCAGCAAAATTGTGTCATCTGTATAATGCAGGTTGTTAATAAGCCTTCCTCCAACCTGATGCTCCATCAGGCACTGCCCCTTAATGAGTTTAGGTCATGAAGGATAGTCCTCCATAGGCACATTGATTATTACACTACCCCCCTCACATAATAAATTCAGAGAGAGAAAATTTCCCCAAAGCAATGGAAAGCTTACTAGAGAAGTGGAGGGTGCTCAAAGCCAAAGGTGACACAAACTGGAAGTCAATACTAGTTTTCAATACCTGCAGTTATCTAATAGTTCACTGCACTATCTACGAAAAGGTGAGGAGAACTGGGGTAATTCCATTAAAAAAGACAATGCAGGGTATATAAGTCCGTCATTCCTCTGGAGAAGAAAAACACATAGTTGGGTTGTAGAGCTTTGTTTGCTAATCAACCGAATGTAGTTGTAAGGCAGGGGTGTGTGTGCACGCATGTGTATGTGTGTGTGTGTGTGTGTGTGTGTGTGTGTGTGTGTGTGTGTGTGTGTGTGTGTGTTGAAGGGAAGGGCTTGCCATTCTATTTCATAGCCAGGAGAAAGATGAGCCTCTTCCCATATGTTTTGCTCTGTGGCAAGTTACTGATCTACAAGGAACTTTTATTTGACAAGGACATTGCCGAGAAAAAAAAACGGGAAGCTTGTGTTCATCTCTGCTGAGAGGTGGAGTCAAAGAGATGGGCTTTATAACAGACACCCTGATCGTGCAACCAAACTATGAAATGGCCTCATACATTCAACACACATTTGCTGCACCTCCCCAGTGTGCTGCCCACATATTACCAGGCAGAGTGTTTTATGGGCAGCATTTTAGAGTTAGGCAGGCAGAGGGAGTGTCTTTGTGGGTGTTGCCTTTACCAGTCCTTGGATTGTTCTGGGACAGGCATGTCTTTTTCCTCTAAAGTAACTGATCGCGTGTAAAGAATGAGTATGTATATACTCAGTAAGACGGGTTAAACCAAACCCAACCTATGACAATCATCTCAATTGGAACACATAGCGACCCTATACAAATACCCGTAGGGTTTCCAAGTTTGTAACTCTTTTGGGGGGTCAACTACCATATCCTTCTCTTGCAGAACCACTACAGAGTTGACCGTTGTGTTAGCAGCTGAATGCTTAATCACTGTGCCCATTTTGTTTGCTGAGCCGCCCTCAAAACACTGAACAGGTTTTCTGGGTACCAAGTATGTCCACTTCTATATCTGGCATAGGGTGTTTTCTCCAAGTTGATAGGAGGTGCAAATCAGTTACTAGGGGTTTGGCAGAGTCAGTATGGAAACTGCGAGGGTGTGTGAAATTTGAACCAGAGTAGAACAATTCCAAGACACTTCCTAGGGATTCCTGGCATATAATATGCAAATGATAGTCAAGATATATAACTGTGTCTCTGTTCTTGGTTCTGTCAGTACCTGGTGTGGCCACAAAGGAGAAACCTGTTCTCCTGCTATTTTGAGCATCTAGTGTGAATGACAGGAGATAAGTCACATGCTAATGAACCCTGGTGGTGTAGTAGTTAAGCACCATGGTGCCCGGCTATCAAAGGATATAGCATCTGGGGTCTTAAAGACTGGAAGATAAACAGGGGACCATCTAGCTAAGAAACAACAAAGCCCACATAGAAAAAGCACACCAGCCTACCCCAACATGATCGCTGAAGACAAAGCGGGTGCATAAGCACATGCGAGCATGTTTTCTTGATGTGCAATCACCCTTTACATGCAACTCTCTTATACATACGTGTTTCTGTGGATTTGTTTCTCAAATGCACCCAGAGTAACATAAGCAGCGTGGAACGCATTTAAGAAGCCTAGACAAGGGCAGGGCAGGATATTCGGAGGGACTGGATCCAGAATTAGAGAGGAAGGAGCCCTGGTGGCAAAACGGGCTGCTAGCTCCCTGTCCCAAGGGGGACAATGAGACTGCTGGCTCCCATGAAGATTTACAATCTTGAAAACTCCATATAGGGTCACTGTGGTTGGAATCTACTGGACGGCAGTGACCTTTTGGGATTGAAGGTGGAAGCCACCAATGACTTCCTGCCATTGAGCCAAGGAGCCTCCGGAGAGTGTGTGAATTTCTGGAATGTAGTGAACAACCTCTGCACATCTGCTTTTCGTGCTGCCCAAGTCATGCCCTTGGCCTTTGCTTAAACATATTCATCCAGAAGTGAACCATCACAGCTGCTCCCTCGGGAAGCTGGGGGCTGAGCTCTCTGGTTCCACTCTGTCAGCATTTCTGGTCCGGGTACCTCCCCTCTGCCCCGGCACAGGCAATGTGCTTTTGGAAGCAATGCTCCCTGGGTAGTTGGTGTGATTTGCCTCCTCTGGCCTAACATGATGAATGCTGAGAGGGGGTGGATACTAGGGGGTTAAACTCTCTGAACTTTACCTAGCCCAGGGGGAAACTTATTATTTAAAGTAAGTTTTAGACAGAATCTTTAGAAAGATAAATTGTTAACTTTATGTACACAATTACTCCCAAACACATAGGCTCAACCTCATAGGCTGTGGATGACCTTGAGCAGGTGCTCAGTCACAATGGGTTTCTATCAGGATTGAGAGTTCAGCTCTCTCAACTCTCCAACTGGTTATTAGCACCATAGTCGCGTTTCTATTTATGTAATTACTTTGTTTTAAGGGGCAAAAGACTCCCAATTCAACTATATTTTATTAGGAACTCCTTTGCTAAGTTTTACACAAGAAAAAGGCACAAACCGCTGTTCTTGATGAAGGAAAGCATCCGCATAAGGCCAAAATGGTGTCGGAAGGACCCACAGCCACAGTGACTTAAATAAAATGACACCCATTCTGTCCTGCTGACTCTGACTCATAATGACTCTGTGTAGAGATCCTGAAGTTGCTACCTTTCCAGGAAGCAATAACCTCATCTTTCTCCTGTGGAATGACTAGTGGCTTTGAACCAGCGACCTTGCTCTTAATAGTCCAACACTATCCAGCATTACCACCTGGGCTCCTGAAAACTTAAACAAGACATAGAAAACAAACAACTTTGTCACAAAATTGTGACTGAAGACAGATCAATTCATGGAGTTTCAGGAGGGCCTGTGAGAGCATGAGCGGGACCTTCACTGGGATGTGCACACTACCGTATATCGTTGAGTCTGGCCCGGGGAGTGGACGCAAGCACACTGCCTGAGGGACAAGCTTTCCACTGCCAGTCAGCAGTAGGAAAGAACTCAATGGCGGCTGAATCTGTGGCCCCTCAAAATGGATGTAGGGTCTCCACATAGACTCTCACTGTGAGCCACAGCCTATTGCTCAAAATTTAAGCTCAAATAAGACTTAAACGCCAAACATTCTGTTTCCTTAAAATAGGGTACTGCCAGGATCAGCTAGAAGTCTGCATGACCTATCAGATCTCAACGCCAATCTCAAATCACTTCACATGATCCATTCTACCAGTCATGTCAAGGACAACTAGAGGTCGGCATGAGCAAGCCCAAATAGCCTCCTCACTTACCCATTCAAGAGGCTGTGCCTGTATAACCTATGGACTAATACATTCCCATATGCCGTGGTTATGAAACCAACCATCATGCTGGAATAAGGACCAATCACAATGCAAGGGTCAGGGTCAATGGGAAAGCAAAATAGGGACTGTGGGGAGCCAAGAGGGGTCCCTTCACTCAATCCCTAAACCTGATCTAATGTCACTAGACTGGGGTCTTCCTCACATCTCAAGGGCACCCGATTCATGATTGAAGTGAATTGTGCTTATTCAATCTTTGTTCTGCTTGCTGTCCTGCTGTGGTGCATCCTCTTCTTGCTTTTTTGTGCATGGCTCCCTCTGTTGTGGTGACAAATGGCCTGAGAGGGATTTGACATAGGGAGAAAGCCCACCCACATCAACTGTCACCAGAAGCAGACACTAAGTCCATTTCTCTCACCTCACAGAACTATGCACACCAGACACTGGTAGGGCTGCCTGGGAGGGGAACACTTAGTGCAGTGGTTCTCAACCTGTGGGTTGCGACCCCTTTGGGAGTCATATGACCCTTTCACAGGGCTCACCCAATTCATAACTGTAGCAAAATTACAGTGATGAAGTAGCAAGAAAATCATTTAATGATTGGGGGAGGGGGGCATCACCACAACAAGAGGACCTGTATTAGGAAGGTTGAGAACCACTGCCAGAGTGTGTTTAGGACTTTGCTGCCCTCAAGGTCATCAGACATTCCTGAAGGCAGAGCCACTGCTGGAAGCCCTTATGGGAAATGGCCTGAAGACAGGTCCGAACCAACTCCACCCTCACCCTCCGAGATCCTAATCATAGGAGGCATAGAAATGCTCCCTGCCACTTCGAAGACTGTAAGTCCATGGGAGCAGAAAACCTCCTCTTTCTCCCTTGGAGTGGTGGCTGGTGAGTTCAAACTGCTCACTTTCTGGCTAAAATAACCCACAGACCAGCTCCCCCTGAGCTCAGTTTGGTTTGCCGAACAGCCTTAGGCTTAGGGAGCCCCTGGGCTGGGGCACCACAGCCCTTAGGCTTAGGGAGCCCCACGCCTGGGGCGGCCCAGCCCTTAGGCTTAGGAAGCCCCTGGCCTGGGGCGCCACAGCCCTTACTCTTAGGGAGCCCCAGGCCTGGGGCGCCCCAGCCCTTAAGCTTAGGGAGCTCGTGGCCTGAGGCGCCCCAGCCCTTAGGCTTACGGAGCCCCAGGCGTGGGGCGTCCCTGCCCTTAGGTTTTGGGAGCCCCAGCCCGGGCTGCCGCTCCTGTTGTTGAATAAAGCTGTTTGCAATGAGGAAGTTATTGCTCTTGTAGAATTCTTTCATGCATTCTTCAGCTTCTTTTCGATCCCCAAAGCCATAGTTTCTAATTACTCTTTCTTCCTTTTTGTTTCCATGTGTGCATTCCAATTGTCAGCAATTATTAATGCATTTTCAGTACATGTGTCATCAATTTCAGACTAAAGAAGTTGGTACAATTCTTCATTGGCTTTAGTGGTTTGTGAGAAAATTTGAATAATGGTTCTATTAACCGGCCTTCCTTGTGTGTGAAGATAGATATTATTCTGTCACAGGCAGCATTGCATTTCAAGATAGATCTAGAAATGCTCTTTTTGAGGATGAAAGAGACATTCTTTTGAATTTGTCATTGTCAGCATAGTCATTCTTATCATTTTAAGATTCAAAGGGACTATTTCAACTCACCAATGCCTAGGATACTGATCTTTATAGGTCAGATTCCATTTTTTATGATTTCCAATTTTCCTAGATTCTTAATTTGCACGATTCATGTTCTGATTATTAATGAATGGTTGCAATGATTTTTCTCATTTTGAATTATAATCCATCAGCAAATGAAGGTGCCAGAAAGCTTTAGTACACTTTGTTGCTAGATGCCTTCAAGTCAGTTCTGTCTCATAATAATGCCTACACAACAGAATGAAACATTGCCTGGTCGTGCCCCATACTCAAAAATTTTGTTATGTTTGAGCCCATTGTTGTAGGAATTGTCTCGATCCATTTGATCGGGTGTCTTCCTCTTTTTGCAACCCCTCCACTGTAATGTGTATGATATTCCTCCAGGGACTGGGCTGTCCTGATAACCTCTGCAAAGTACAGGAGATGAAGTCTCGCCATCCTATCTGCCAAGGAACATTTAGCTGCACTTCTTCTCAGACAGATTTGTTTATTCTTCTCTCCACCCATGGTACTTCCAGAATTTTTTTGTCAGTACCTTAATTCAAATGCACCAGTTCTCCTTCAGTCGTTCTCATTCAATGTTCAAATTTCACATTCATTAATCCTAAGTGAAATTCTTGATCTTCAGTACTTTAAAGTGGTTATGTGCAGTAGATTTGCCTAATGCAATATGTTATTTGGTTTCTTGATTGTTGTTTCCATGAGCATTAGTTGTGAATCTAAGCAAGACGAAATCCTTGATAACTTCAATATTTTCTCCATTTATTATGATGTTATCTACAGCTCCTGTTGTGAGGTTTTGAGTTATCATTAAGGTGGACCCTACTTGGAGGAAGCTCTCTTTCTCGGTGATATTTTGATTGTTTTGCAATCTGAGGGGCTCATTTTCTGGCATTATATCAGACAATATTTTACTGCTATGCAGAAAGTTTTCAATGGTGAATCCCTCAGAAGTGGACTGATTGTTTTGTCGTCCTGTCAGTTCTTAGTCTGGAAGCTGTGTTGAAATCTGTTCACCGTGGGTGATCCTGCCTGGTATTTGAAGTACTAGTGGACTAACTCCCAGCATTACAGCAAAGCACAAGCTACCACAGTGCAGCAAATTGACAGATGGGGCAGGGGAGGGGAGTTGTCATTGTTAGACACTGTTAATTTGGCTCTAACTCATAGCACCCACAGCCTGTTTCCTCACAGTTAATGTTGGAGACCGTTTTTGCAGCCAGTATGCCAATTCATCCCATTGAGGACCTTCTTCTTTTTTTCACCACTCCACTTTACAAAGTATGATATCCTTCTCTAGGGACTATGCTCAGCTGTTAACATGTCCAAAGTATGTGATATGATGTCTTGCCATTCTCACGTCTAGGAAGCATTCTGGCTCTACTTCCGCCAAGAAAGATTTGCTCCTTCTTCTAAAAGTCCATGGAAAATTCAGTATTCTGCACCAGCATCATAATTCAAAGACATCAACTTTTATTTTACCTTTCATAATTATTGTCCATTTTCAAGTACATATGAGGTGATTGAAAGTACCATAGTATGATAGTTATATAATTTTATGTCAGTTTGAAGATATGTAAAAGTGTAAGGTTGGTATCCAATCTGTCAATCACACCATAGCCTGATGGTGCCTCTTTGTGGCCATGGCCTTCTCATAAGGAGGGCCCTGGGAACCTCCCCTTCTTTTTGCATTCACCTGACTGCTTCCTGCCCACGTTGAGAGCTGCCAGAGTCTTGCCATGCTTCCATCGACCTTGGGTCCACACGACATTACAATCACTGGCCTTTGACATCCCTGCATTCTGCATCATTGCATGTAACTGCGTAAGTTGGAAAGGAACTTATGGGCTAGTGTTGGACTTATGGACTTGAGTTGGACTGGCCTGGGATATTTCCTTGAAATAGAAATACTATAATGACTTCTTGATAGAAAACTATTTATTGCACATATATGAGTGGCACTTGATTTGTGTCTCTAGTCAGCCTGGCTTACATCCAGTTCACTGCCATCAAGTTGATTCCAACCCTTAGCAACTCTATAGGACAGGGGAGAGATATCCCTGTGGGTTTCCAATACTGGAACTTTGTATGGGAGCAGAATTGCTGATCTTGTGTTGAGCAACCCAACTGGGTTGGTTCTGACGCATTATGTTTGCAACCACTATACCACTAGGGCTCAGCTGTGCCTTATTCCTCAAAGTGACATCTTTTAACACTGGAAATTGGTCTTCAGCAAGATCTACCAGTGTACTCGGTCATATGATTTATTTCTTTTTACACTGTTTTGATTGTGATATGAAGGAAAATATACAGAGTAAATTGATTTTCCTTACAATTCATGCAATGTTTTGCGATATTGATTGCAATACCTACAATGCAATACTACTTTTCCTATTCCCTCCCTTTGTTTTCCGTTTCCATTGGTCTTTCGTTCCCATTCCTTCCTGCCTTCTGAGTAACTCCCTGACAAATGCTGGGCTCTGAATTGTACATCGTTGACAGTATAGGTCTCCTATTTGGGGGCTGAAAGTTGAGCCATGGAGGCGAGGTCAGGTGTCAAATGGGAATTCCACTAGTGCCTATCATATCCTAAGGTTAGTCTTCTTATTTTGAGTTCTACATTTTCCCAAGTTGATCCAGGGCCTACTACTGTGAGTACTCTCAGAGCAATCTGCAGTGAGAACCCTATGCTATCTTGGTCTTCTGGACTCAGCGCTGTGGAGCCTGGGCTTCATGTGGTCAGTGAATCTCTTTCATCTTCTTTTGATGCTATCTGTGTAATTCTGTATTTTGAATTTCTCTTCAATTTTTTCAGCTAGTGAAATGCACATGCTTTTCATTTTTGCTGTCCTAATTCCAGGTCTTTGCACCTTTTCATATAATTCTTCATTCCATCTTTTTGAATTCCCCTTTGAAATTTTATGTTCAGCTTCTTTATTCAGCGTCTTTACTTCATCAATTATTTCTATATTTCTCTCTCTCTCTTTTTCGTACTTCATCATTTCTTTCATTGGCTTCAGCTACTCCACATTCAACGTGACATCCATTTTGTCTTTTCTTTAGTTTCTATCTTTTTAATTATCTTTGAATTTCTTTATTTATGATGTTCTTGATATTATTGCAGAACTTGTATCATCTCAGGTGATTTGTGTTCAATGTGTCAACTTTCTTCTTGAAGTATCCTCTAATTTAGATGAGATATACTCAAATTCATACTTTGACTCTTGGGGACTTGTTTTAATTTTATTTGAATTCGAGTTGAATTTGCCATTGATGGTTTGTTCCACAGTTGGTCTCCAGTCTCGTGACTGATGATATTGAACTTCTTTATACCGTAAATACTTGAGTATAAGCCGAGTTTTTTTCTGCACAATTTTTTGTGCTGAAAAAGCACCCCAGCTTTGGGGGGTAAAATTAGTTGCCTTGGGTTATACTCGAGTATATATAGTAGTTTATTTCAACAGATGTAGTTGATTTAATTCCTGTGTATTTCTATCCAATATACATGATCCATGTCTATGGTTACTGTTTACATCACTGAAAAATAAATGTTCAATCAATAAGCCATCCTTATTGGAATATTCTGTCATGAGATCTCCCATGTGGCTTCCATCCCCATGGCCATGTTTTCTAACTAGTGATCCTCCTCCTTAGTTTCCAATTTTTGCATTCAAGTCATCAGTAATCTTGATTGCATGTTTCATCAATTTCAGACTGAAAAGGTTGGTAAAAATCCTCAATGGCTTTATTGTTAGCATTAGTGGTTGGTGTGTCAATTTGAATAATAACTTTATTAATTATTCATCCTTGTAGGTGTAATATATCCTACACCTAACAATGGTGAACATTGGAATCGATGTTGAAACATTCTCTTTTTTAACATGAAAGTCATCCATTCCTTTCAAATTTGTTACTCTGGTATGTAAACCATATTATTATGACATTCAAAATGGCCAATGCCAGTCTATTTCAGTTCAATAACACCTAGAGTGTTTGATCTTTATGTGTTCCATTTTTTCATGGCTTCCAATTTTTCTAGATACATATTTCATGCATCCCATCTTCTTGTTAGTGGTTATTGCAGTACTGCTGTTTCTTCTCATTTTGAGTCATTGCCACATCAACAAATATAGGTCCTGAAAACTTTATATCACTAAGGTCAACTCTACTTTGAGGAGACAGCTCTTCCCCAATTATATTTTGAGTGTCTTCCAACTTGAGGGGTTCATCATCCTGCACTATATGAAAAAATATTCCACTGCTATCAATGTGCTCCACAAACACCACTATTTTTATCAGATGTAGATTGGCAGGTTATTCTTTCTAGTCTATTTAGCTTGTAAGCTTTTCTGAAAATTTTCCACCACGGGTAACTATGCTTGTGTTTGAAATACCAGTGGTATATCTCACAAGTTATGATAGTGCAAGAACCTGACATGTCTGACAACTTGGCATGCTAGCCTAATTCCGAATGGCCAGCACATCTCTCTTCCTGCTTTCTCTAGTTTCTGTAGACCACTGTACCTGAGCATGCATGGCTTAGGAGGTTGTGGAGTTAATTCTTGCTTCCTGCAGTAACCCTTAACCAATGACCCATAGGAGTTGTTGGACAAATAGCCACACTCCCTCACATTCTGGGCAGAATAACTAGTGGATTTTCTACAGTGTCTCCAGTAAGATTAACCTCCAGTTGCTCACAATTTTAAATTGTTTCATAATGTACTTTTCATTGGCTGCCTTCTTTCCCTTTTCTGTTTCCCATTTCCTTATTGATATCTCCCCCCAAAATGGCTTAATTAAAACCTTTGTCTCAGGATCTAATCCTATGGGGAACCAAAACTCAATCACACAAGACATTTGTCAAATCATGGACTTAGTGGTTATATCTATTATATGTGTAGGTCATGGAAGAGGAGAATTCATACCATCACTTTGAATAGTCATTCGGAGTGCCAACCGGGTCCCCAGCATAGATCCTGGACATCAAAACTCACTGTTTCCTGTATCATAACACTTCCTTTTAGACTTCTGTCATTCAAAAAACTCAACAAATAGTTTGCTGTCTCACTTCAAATTTTGTAGTGTGCAAATATGGCTATGTTTTCATTGTGTGTTTAGCACTGGACAAATCAGCTTTGACCAGGAAGGTGAAGTCATGTGGAGAAAAAAACCAAAAACACTAGCAGCTGTGTGTTGTGGAAGAAAACCCTGTGGATGAAGTGCAATTTTTAGGGAACAGAGACCAGCAAGAAAAACCAATAAGTGTCCACTGTTCTGATGTTAAGGAGAACCCTGGTGAGGCAGTAATTAAGCACTTAAGGGCTAATCAATCAGCAGTTCAAACCCCCCATCTTCCCCAAGGAAGAGTTACGATGTGGCAGTCTGACCCCCTTAAGATTTACATTTATTACCACTACCAACTGATCTGAGAGGGATAGCATTAGGGAATCCTGGATAGCATTCTTAACGAGCTCTAATGGCAGAGTGGACTCCTCATTGTGCTCCTAACCACAAAGTAAGTGGTTCTAACCTATCAGTTGGTCCATGTGAGAAATATGAGTTTGTCTGCTCTGGTAAAGATTTAAGCCTTGGAAAATGAAAGGGTGAAGTTCTATTCTATCTTGTAGGGTCTCTATGAGTCAGCTTCAACACAATGATAATGAATTTGCTTTGGAATTTTGGGATAGAATAGGAGAAATATGTGCAACAAAGTTTAAACTTATTTTAAAAGTTTATGGGTATTGCTCAGAGAGAGATTCTTGGAACCTACAAGACTGTTGTCCTTAGGCACCTTCAGATCTGGAACTGAACTCACTCCCTTGGCTCAATCTTCAGCCAAACAATAGGTAGATCTATAAGGTAAAAAGTAACACTAATCAACTATTTGAATCAAAAGGATATAATTTATTCAAAGATAAAGTTCAGAAGGGTCAGGAAAGAAGGGGGAATGGAAACAGGAAATACAAGGAGGAAGTGCGATAAGTGATATTACGTTGAGCAGACTGCAGTCAATATCATGAAGCAAAATATGTGTGAACTGTCACATGGAAAACAGATGTATTCTGTAAACCTTCACCCATCTCACAATAAATAGATTTTTTTTCAGCCTTGGAAACCTATGAGGCAATACTATTCTGTCCTATAGGGTACCCATGAGTTGAAATCAACTCAGTGGCAATGGGATATTGATGCTGATGCTTTCTTCCGATTCTAAAAAATAGGGTTATTAGCAATTATTGTGGAAATAGCATGAATGAGACTATGTAAATGGGGTTGGTTACAGATAAATTCTTGTAAATGTTAAAGGATAAGTGATTCAGGATGGACTTACCCAAAAAGAGAAAATTATTGCAAGATTTCGTTCCAGGGATAAAATAAAAATAGGCTTCCTGTGGGTAAGACTTAAGCCTATAGATATGGAATTTAAGGAACTGGTATTCCATGATGGTCACCTTCCCGACACAATCACTCAAGACAAAAAGTGGGTCTATAAACAAATGAGGTGAAGAAAGCTTATGGAGCCTAGGTATCAAAAGATAAAGAGTCTAGGGTTTTAAAGACTAGAAGGTTCACAAGTGGCCATCTAACTCAGAAGCAATAAAGCACCCATGAAAGAAGCACACCAGCCTGTGTGATCACAAGATGTAGAAGTGATCAGGTTTCAGGCATCAAAGAACAAAAAAATCATATCATTGTGAATGAAGGGGGGTACAGTTAGGAGATCTAAGATCTATCTGTAGGCAACGGGACAACCCCTTACAGAAGGGTCGCTGGGAGGAGATGAGCCAGTTAGGATGCAGTGTAGCAACGATGAAACATATAACTTTCCTCTCGTTCCTAAATGCTACCGCGCCCACTATCATGATCCCAATACTACCTTACAAACCTGGCTAGACCAGAGAATATACACTGGTCCATATAGGAACTGGAAACACAGGAAAACCAGGACAGATGACCCCTTCAGGACCAGTGCTGAGAGTAGCAATAACAGGAGGGTGGAGGAAAGGTTGGGTAGAAAGAGGGATCTGATTACAAGGATCTCCATATAACCTCCTCCATGAGGGAGGGACAACAAAAAAGTGGGTGAAGGTAGATGTCGGACAGTGTAAGATAGGACAGAATAATAATTTATAAATTATCAAGGGTCCATGAGGGAGGGGGAGTGGGAAGGAAGGGAAATGAGCAGCTACTACAAAAGGCTCAAGTAGAAAGCAAATGTTTTGAGAATGATGATGGCAACAAATGTACACAGTGGATTTATGTATAGATTGTACTAAGAGTTGTAGGAACCCCCAATAAAATGATTCTTTTTAAAAACCTCAAAGAGCAAAACACACTATGGTCTATTGTACATCAATGATACTTAAATAAAATTACATAAAAGAGCGGAAAAAGAAATGGAATTTAAGGTAAAGAAAGTATTCCCTTTGAAGACCATATTGCAAATATATATTTAGGCAGGCAATTAGATAAAGACATTTTAAGTCTGGGCTTCTATACCTGCCATCTGTCTGTTATGAAAAGTATAATTAGCAACTAGAATCTCTCATACAAAATCAACTCAATATGGTCTTTCTGGTCTGACCTCCGTGGTGTTCTACTCTGCTTTGATGGAGCTCATCATATCATGACACTATAACAAGATTGAGGAGTTATTTGCATTCTTATGTGGAAGGTAAATCTGTTTGGCCATTCTGTTAGACTAGTTCATTTTCTTTCCTACCATCCCATCTGCCATTTTAATTCAAAACAAGGAGAAAGGCATGTATGTGCCTTTTGAGGAAGGAGAAGATTTTGGTGTGGAAGAAATTCTCTTCTAGACTGCAAGGTAAGTATTTACTCCCTCTAGCCCTGTTGGAGGAGGAGAAAAGGAAGAGAGACAAGGCAAAGAGAACAACATAGTTAGCTTCATGCCTCCTTACTTTACCTGGGTATTGAGGGGAATATCAGTGACTATGGACCTGTTGTGCTCCCCATTTGGAAGCATGAAGAATAGAGGCTGCCAGGCAGAGCAGCCCTATGGGAAGTCACTGAAGACAAACATATAGAGAGTGCCATCAAGTCTACTGTGATCCATGGAGACCTTATATGAAATGGAATGGAGTGCTGTCTTATCTGGCACCATTGTCACACATTCCTGAATGTTGAAGTCCATTGTTGCAGCGATTAGGTCAATCTGCCTCAACAAGGATCTTCCCTGTCCCTCTATTTCATCAAATATGATGTCTTCCTCTAGCAATTGTCCACTGATAGTGTGTCCAAAACACATTAGTCAGTCAGTGTTCTCTTGTGATCCATAAGGTTTCTTTCAGTAATTTTTGGAAGTGGACGGTCAGGCCCCTCTTCCTTGTCTGTCTTAGTCTAGAAGCTTCACTGAAACCTGTCCACCATGGGCAATCCTGATGGTATTTGAAATTCTGGGAACAGAGCTTCCAGCATCATAACAATACACAAACCATTATAGTACAACCAACTGACAGATGAGAGGAGGATATCTATATCTATATATCTCTATATCTCTATTTCTACATCTCTATATCTCTCTATCTCTCTATCTCTCTCTATCTCTCTCTCTATCTCTATCTCTCTCTATCTATCTCTATCTCTATCTATATTTATCTATCTATCTATATCTATCTATCTATCTATCTATCTATCTATCTATCTATATATATATATATATATGGAGAGAGAGAGTAAAACTGGCAATGCAGTCTGATTAGGCAGTATACTGATGATCTGCTGCTAACAGAAAGTATCCCCACAAATAACATCTTAAAGTAATGAAAACATCAATTTTGCTCACAAATCTGCAATCTGGGTAGAGCTCAGTGAGGACACTAGTTTTGGCTTCATCAAGCATTAGCTGGGGTAGCTCAAAGGACAGAGGCTGCAGCTCTCTTAAGACTCACTCCCTCACACAACTGATACTTCTATTGGTTGGAGCTCAAGAAGAACCCTATATGTGACATTTTCATTTGGCTTGGTCTTCCTTGCAATATCCTGACAGGGTCCAAATGGTGAACAACCCAATACGACCAGGTGGAAGTCACAGAGCAACACTTCTGCCATAGTCAAAGGCCTGCCAAGATGCAAGGAAGAGGGAAAGCAGGCCCTGTTTCTGGAAAAATGAACACAAACTCATCTTGTAACAAGAGAATGTGCGATGTGCAACATTAGGACAGTCATCTTTGAAGGACACAACCTGCCACGAGCCAAGATACAGAGACAGATTTCTAAGAAAGCGGAAGAGCAGGACTTAGACTTAAAGATAAAGCCACAGACTTCATAGGACAAGAACAATAGGGAGACAAGCAAAGGAAAGCTCTAGTATGCAAGCCTAACATGGCTAAAGATAGGGACAATGTCAGGACTGAACTGGAAGCAAGCAGACACCTGTGCAAGGCAGAACCCCTGAAGTTGTGAGTGCCTTCAAAGCTAAGTCAAAGTACCTTGGGGCGTAAGAAGGGAAGGAGCGGGAGAAGGAATTAATGGTTAGGTTTATAGAATTTGTAAGTCTGGGGACAGAGCATCAGGAATAGCTGGGTTCTGGCACTCAGTTGATACCATCAGAGTTTGAACCTTTTCCTTTCAGTGCTGTTTCCTTTTGAGTTTCACGCAGGCTTCCTGATGACAGCTGTAGTTTTATCTAGAAGCTCAGGAATTCTATTAGAGAGAGGCTCTTTTCCTTTCTAATCATTGGTGGTACTATCAGGTAAGCATTGCTGGGGCACCCCAAGACTGGGGCTACGTAAGCCTAAGGGCTGGGGCGCTTCAGGCCTGGGGCTCCCAAAGCCTAAGCGCTTTGGCGCCCCAGGTTTGGGGGTCCCTAAGCCTAAGGGCAGGGGCGTACCAGGTCTGGGGCTCCCAAAATCTAAGGGTTGGGGCGCCCCAGGTCTGGGACACCCAAAGCCTAACGGCTGGGGCGCCCCAGGCTCGGGCTCCCGATGCCGAAGAGCTGGGGTGTCCCAGCCATGGGCTCCCTAAGCCTAAGGGCTGTGGCGTCCCAGGCCTGGAGCTCACTAAGCCTAAGGGCTAGGACGCCCCAGGCCTGGGGCTCCCTAAGCCGAAGGGCTGGGTCCCCCCAGGCCTGGGGCTCCCTAAGCCTAAGGGCTGGGCGCCACAGGCCTGGGGCTCCCAAAAGTTATGGCCTGGGGCGCCCCAGCCTGGGGCTCCCAAATCCAAAGAGCTGTGGCGCCCCAGGCCTGGGCTCCCAAAGTATAATGGCTGGAGCGCTCCAGGCCTGGGGTTCCCAAACCTAAGAGCTGGGGCGCCCCAGGCCTGGGGCTCCCAAAGCCTAATGGCTGGGGCGCCCCAGCCTGGGGCTCCCAAAGCCAAAGGGCTGGGGGCCACAGGCCAGGGGCTCCCTAAATCTAAGAGCTGGGGCGCCCCAGGCTGGGGCTCTCTAAGCCGAAGGGCTGGGGCGACCTAGTCCGGGGCTGCCCAAAGCCTAAGAGCTGAGGCGCCCCAGGCCTGGAGCTGCGTAAGCCTAAGGGCTGGCGCGCCCCAGGCCTGGGGCTCCCAATGCCTAAGGGCTGGGGCATCGCAGGATTGGGCTCCCTAAGCCTAAGGGCTGGGGGGCCCCAGGCCTGGGGCTCCCCAATCCTAAGAGCGGGGAAGCCTAAGACCTGGGGCTCCCAAAGCCTAAGGGCTGGGGCGCCCCAGGCCTGGGACTCCCAAAGCCTAAGGGCTGGGGCGCCCTATTCCTGTCGCGCCCTATGCCGAAGGGCTGGGGCGTCGCAGGTCATGGGCTCCCCAAGCCTAAGGGCTGGGACGCCCCAGGCCTGGGGCACCCTAAGTCGAAGGGCTGGGTGCCCCCAGGCCTGGGGCTCCCTAAGCCTAAGGGCTGGGGCGCCCCAGGCCTGGGGCTCCCAAAACCTAAGGGCTGGGGTGCCCCAGTCCTGGGGCGCCCCAGGCCTGGGGCTACCTAAGACAAAGGGCTGTGGCGCCCCAGGCCAGAGGCTCCCTAAGCCTAGGGGCTGGGGCGCCCCAGCCTGGGACTCCTTATGCCTAAGGGCGGGGCTACCCCAGGCCTGGGGCTCCCAAACATAAGGGCTGGGGTGCCCCAGGGTTGGAGCTCCCAAATCCTACAGGCTGCAGCGCCCCAAGCCTGGGCCTCCTTAAGCCTAAGTGCTGTAGCGCCCCAACCTGGGGCTCCCTAAGCATAGGGATGGGGCGCCCAAGACCTGGGGCTCCCT
Organism: Tenrec ecaudatus; assembly: GCF_050624435.1. Taxonomy (NCBI): domain Eukaryota; kingdom Metazoa; phylum Chordata; class Mammalia; order Afrosoricida; family Tenrecidae; genus Tenrec; species Tenrec ecaudatus. Next base: position 140,428,077 of record NC_134535.1, on the reverse strand, counting down.
AAGCCTAAGGGCTGGGGCGCCACAAGCCTGGGGCTCCCAAAGCCTAAGGGCTGGGGCTTCACAGGCCTGGGGCTCCCTAAGCCAATAGGCTGGGGCGCCCCAGGTCTGGAGCTCCCAAAGCCTAAGGGCTGGGGCGCCCCAGGCCTGGGGCTCCCTAAGCCTAAGGGCAGGTCGCCCCAGGCCAGGGGCTCCCAAAGCCTAAAGGCTGGGGCGCCCCGGCTGGGGCTCCCAAAACCTAAGGGTTGCGGCGCCCCAGGCCAGGGGCTCCCTAAAACTAAGGGCTGGTGCGCCCCAGGCCTGGGGCTCCCTAAGCCGAAGGGCTGGGGCGACCTAGTCCGGGGCTGCCCAAAGCCAAAGAGCTGAGGCGCCCCAGGCCTGGTGCTGCGTAAACCTAAGGGCTGGCGCGACCCAGGCCTGGGGCTCCCAAAGCCTAAGGGCTGGGGCATCGCAGGATTGGGCTCCCTAACCTTAAGGGCTGGGGCGCCCCAGGCCTGGGACTCCCAAAGCCTAAGGGCTGGGGTGCCCCAGGCCTGTGGGTCCCAAAGCCTAAGGGCTGGGGCGCCCTAGTCCTGTCGCGCCCTAAGCCGAAGGGCTGGGGCGTCGCCGGCCATGGGCTCCCTAAGCCTAAGGGCTGGGGCGTCGGAAGCCTGGGGTTCCCTAAGCCTAAGGGCTGTGGCGCCGCAGGCCTGGGGCTCCGTAAGCGAAAGGGCTGGGGCGCCCCAGGCCAGGGGCTCCCAAAGCCTAAGGGCTGGGGCGTCGCAGGCCTTGGGCTCCCTAAGCCTAAGGGCTGCGGCGCAACTGGGCTGGGGCTCCAAATCCTAAGGGAGGTGGCGCCCCAGGCCTGGGACTCCCAAAACCGAAGGGCAGGAGTACCCCAGGCCTGGGGCTCCCAAAGCCTAAGTGCTGGGGCGCCCTAGGCCTGTCGCGCCCTAAGACGAAGGGCTGGGGCGTCCCAGGCCATGGACTCCCTAAACCTAAGGGCTGGGTGAACCCAGGCCTGGGGCTCCCAAAGCCTAAGGGCTGGGGCGCCCCAGGCCTGGGGCACCCAAAGCCTAAGGGCTGGGGCGCCAAAGGCCTGGGGCTCCCAAAACCTAAGGGCTGGGGTGCCCCAGTCTTGGGGCTCCCTAAGACAAAGGGTTGTAGCGCCCCAGGCCAGAGGCTCCCTAAGCCTAAGGGCTGGGGCGCCCCAGGCCTGGGGCTCCCTATGCTTAAGGGCGGGGCCGCCCCAGGCCTGGGACTCCCAAAGCCTAAGGGCTGTGGCGCCCTAGTCCTGTCGCGCCCTAAGCCGAAGGGCTGGGGCGTCGCAGGCCATGGGCTCCCTAAGCCTGAGGGCTGGGGCGCCGCAGGCCTGGGGCTCCCTAAGCCTAAGGGCTGGGACGCCCCAGGCCTGGGGCACCCTAAGTCGAAGGGCTGGGTGCCCCCAGGCCTGGGGCTCCCTAAGTCGAAGGGCTGGGTGCCCCCTGGCCTGAGGCTCCCTAAGCCTAAGGGCTGGGGCGCCCCAGGCGTGGGGCTCCCAAAGCCTAAGCGCTTGGGCGCCTCAGGCAGGGGCTTCCAAAGCCTAAAGGCTGGGGCGCCCTGGCAGGGGCTGCCAAAGCCTAAGGGCTGCGGCGCCCCAGGCCAGGGGCTCCCTAAAACTAAGGGCTGGGGTGCCCCAGGCCTGGGGCTCCCTAAGCCAAAGGGCTGGGGCGCCATAGGCCTGAAGCGCCCAATTCCTAAGGGATGTGGCGCCCCAGGCCTGGGGCTCCGTAAGCCTAAAGGCTGGGGCGTCCCAGGCCTGGGGCTCCCAAAGACTAAGGGCTGGGGCGTCGCAGGCCTTGGGCTCCCACAGCCTAAGGGCAGGGGCGCAACTGGCCTGGGGCTCCCAAATCCTAAGAGCGGGGGCGCCCCTGGCCTGGGACTCCCAAAGCCTAAGGGCTGGGGCCCCCCAGGCCTGGGGCTCCCAAAGCCTAAGGGCTGGGGCGCAACTGGCCTGGGGCTCCCTAAAACTAAGGGCTGGGGCGCCCCAGACCTGGGGCTCCCTAAGCCAAAGGGCTGGCGCGCCCTAGGCCTGGGGCGCCCAATTCCTAAGGGATGTGGCGCCCCAGGCCTGGGGCTCCGTAAGCCTAAAAACTGGTGCGTCCCAGGACTGGGGCTCCCAAAGCCTAAGGGCTGCGGCGTCGCAGGGCTTGGGCTCCCAAAGCCTAAGGGCTGGGGCGCAACTGGCCTGGGGCTCCCAAATCCTAAGGGCGGGGGCGCCCCAGGCCTGGGACTCCCAAAGCCTAAGGGCTGGGGCGCCCCAGGCCTGGGGCTCCCAAAGCCTAAGGGCTGGGGCATCGCAGGCCTTGGGCTCCCTAAGCCTAAGGGCTGGGGCGCAACTGGGCTGGGGCTCCCAAATCCTAAGGGCGGTGGCGCCCCAGGCCTGGGACTCCCAAAACCTAAGGGCAGGAGTGCCCCAGGCCTGGGGCTCCCAAAGCCTAAGGGCAGGAGTGCCCCAGGCCTGGGGCTCCCAAAGCCTAAGGGCTGGGGCGCCCTAGGCCTGTCGCGCCCTAAGCCGAAGGGCTGGGGCGTCCCAGGCCATGGACTCCCTAAGCCTAAGGGCTGGGTGCCCCCAGGCCTGGGGCTCCCAAAGCCTAAGGGCTGGGGCGCCCCAGGCCAGGGGCCCCCAAAGCCTAAGGGCTGGGGTGCCCCAGTCCTGGGGCTCCCTAAGACAAAGGGTTGTAGCGCCCCAGCCCAGAGGCTCCCTAAGCCTAAGGGCTGGGGCGCCCCAGGCCTGGGGCTCCCTATGCCTAAGGGCGGCGCCGCCCCAGGCCTGGGGCTCCCAAAGCATAAGGGCTGGGGTGCCCCTGGGTTGGAGCTCCCTAATCCTAAGGGCTGCGGCGCCCGAAGCCTGGGCCTCCTTAAGCCTAAGTGCTGTAGCGCCCCAACCTGTGGCTCCCTAAGGCTAGGGATGGGGCGCCCAAGACCTGGGGCTCCCGAAGTCTAAGGGCTGGGGCGCCACAGGCCTGGGGCTCCCAAAGCTTAAGGGCTGGGGCTTCCCAGGCCTGGGGCTCCCTAAGCCTAAAGGCTGGGACGCCGCAGACCAGGGCCTCCCCAAGCCTATGTGCTGAGCACCCCAAGACTGGGGCTCCCTAAAACTAAGGGCTGGGGCGCCCCATGACTGGCTCTCCCAAAGCCTAAGAGCTGGGGTGCCCCAGGGCTGGGGCTACCTAAGCCTAAGGGCTGGGGCGCCCCAGGCCTGGGACTCCCAAAGCCTACGTGCTGGGGCGCCGCAGGCTTGTGCTCCCAAACCTAAGGGCTGGGGCATCCCAGGCTTGGCCTCCCAAAGCCTAAGGGCTGGGGCATCCCAGGCTTGGGCTCCCAAGGCCTAAGGGCTGCGGCGCCTAGGCCTGGGGCTCCCAAAATCTAAGGGCTTGGGCGCCCAGGCCTGGGGCTCCCTAAGCCTAAGGGCTGGGGCGCCCCAGGCTTGGGCTCCCAAAGCTTAAGGGCTGGGGCGCCCCAGGCCTGGGGCTCCCTAAGCCTAAGGGCTGGGGCGTACCAGGCCTGGGGCTCCCAAAACCTAAGGGATGGGGCGCCCCAGGTCTGGGACCCTCAAAGCCTAAGGGCTGGGGTGCCCCAGGCCTGGGGCTCCCTAACACGAAGGGCTGGGACGCCATAGGCCTGTCGGGCCCAAAGCCGAATGGCTGGGGCGTCCCAGGCCATGGGCTCCCAAAGCCTAAGGGCTGTGGGGCCCCAGGCCTGGGGCTCCCAAAGCCTAAGACCTGGGGCGCCCCAAGCCTGGGGCTCTCAAAGCGTAAGGGCTGGGCACCACAGGCCTGGAGCTCCCAAAACCTATGGCCTGGGGCGTCCCAGCCTGGCACTCCCAAATCCTAAGGGCTTTGGTGCCACAGGCCTGGGGCTCCCAAATCCTAAGGGCTGGAGCGCCCCAGGCCTGGGGTTCCGAAAGCCTAAGGGCTGGGGCGCCACAGGCCAGGGGCACCCTAAACATAAGAGCTGGGGCTCCCCAGGCCTGGGGCTCCCAAATCCTAAGGGCTGTGGCGCCCCAGGACAGAGGCTCCCTAAGCCTAAGGGCTGGGGCGCCCAAGGCGTGGAGCTCCCTAAGTCTAAGCGCTGGGGTGCCCCATGGTTGGAGCTCCCAAATCCTAAGAGCTGCGGCGCCCCAAGCCTGGGCTTCCTTAGGCCTAAAGGCTGTAGCGCCCCAAGCTGGGGATCCCTAAGCCTACGCCTGGGGCGCCCAAGACCTGAGGCTCCCTAAGCCTAAGGGCTGGGGCGCCACAGGCCTGGGGCTCCCAAAGTCTAAGGGCTGGTGTTTCCCAGTCCTGGGGCTCCCTACGCCAAAAGGCTGGGGTGCCCCAGGTCTGGAGCTCCCAAAGCCCATGGCTGGGGTGCCCCTGGCCTGGGGATCCCTAAGCCTAAAGCTGGGGCGCCCAGGGCTGGGGCTCCCTAAGCCTAAGGGTTGGGCCGCCCCAGGCCTGGGGCTCCCTAAGCCTAAGGGCAGGGCGCCCCAGGCCTGGGGCTCCCAAAGCCTAAGGGCTGGGGCGCCCCAAGACTGGGGCTCCCAAAGCCTAAGTGCTGGGGCGCCCCATGCCTGGGGCTCCAAAAGCCTAAGGGCTGGGGCGCCCCAGGCCTGGTTCTCCGAAAGGCTGGGTGACCCCAGGCCTGGGGCTCCCAAAGCCTAAGGGCTGGGGCGCCCCAGGTGTGGGGCTCCCAAAGCCTAAGCGCTGGGGTGCCTCAGGCCTGGGGCTCCCAAAGCCTAAGGGCTGTGGCGCCCCGGCTGGGGCTCGCAAAGCCTAAGGGCTGGGGCATCGCAGGCCTTGGGCTCCCTAAGCCTAAGGGCTGGGGCGCAACTGGGCTGGGGCCCCCAAATCCTAAGGGCGGTGGCGCCCCAGGCCTGGGACTCCCAAAACCTAAGGGCAGGAGTGCCCCAGGCCTGGGGCTCCCAAAGCCTAAGGGCTGGGGCGCCCCAGGCCAGGGGCACCCAAAGCATAAGGGCTGGGGCGCCCCAGGCCTGGGGCTCCAAAAGCCTAAGGGCTGGGGTGCCCCAGTCCTGGGGCTCCCTAAGACAAAGGGTTGTAGCGCCCCAGCCCAGAGGCTCCCTAAGCCTAAGGGCTGGGGCGCCTCAGGCCTGGGGCTCCCTATGACTAAGGGCGGGGCCGCCCCAGGCCTGGGGCTCCCAAAGCATAAGGGCAGGGCGCCCCAGGCCTGGGGCTCCCAAAGCCTAAAGGCTGGGACGCCGCAGACCTGGGCCTCCCCAAGCCTATGTGCTGAGCACCCCAAGACTGGGGCTCCCTAAAACTAAGGACTGGGGCGCCCCATGCCTGGCTCTCCCAAAGCCTAAGAGCTGGGGTGCCCCAGAGCTGGGGCTACCTAAGCCTAAGGGCTGGGGCGCCCCAGGCCTGGGACTCCCAAAGCCTACGTGCTGGGGCGCCGCAGGCTTGTGCTCCCAAACCTAAGGGCTGGGGCATCCCAGGCTTGGCCTCCCAAAGCCTAAGGGCTGGGGCATCCCAGGCTTGGGCTCCCAAGGCCTAAGGGCTGCGGCGCCTAGGCCTGGGGCTCCCAAAATCTAAGGGCTTGGGCGCCCAGGCCTGGGGCTCCCTAAGCCTAAGGGCTGAGGCGTCCCAGGCTTGGGCTCCCAAAGCCTAAGGGCTGGGTTGCCCCAGGCCTGGGGCTCCCTAAGCCTAAGGGCTGGGGCGTACCAGGCCTGGGGCTCCCAAAACCTAAGGGATGGGGCGCCCCAGGTCTGGGACCCTCAAAGCCTAAGGGCTGGGGTGCCCCAGGCCTGGGGCTCCCTAACACGAAGGGCTGGGACGCCATAGGCCTGTCGGGCCCAAAGCCGAAGGGCTGGGGCGTCCCAGGCCATGGGCTCCCTAAGCCTAAGGGCTGTGGCGCCCCAGGCCTGGGGCTCCCAAAGCCTAAGACCTGGGGCGTCCCAAGCCTGGGGCTCTCAAACATAAGGTCTGGGCACCACAGGCCTGGGGCTCCCAAAGCCTAAGGGTGGGGGCGTCCCAGGCCTGGGGCTCCCAAAGCCTAAGGGCTGGGGCGCCCCAGGCCAGGGGCTCCCTAAGCCTAAGGGCTGGGGTATACCAGGCCATGGGTTCCCAAAACCTAAGGGCTGGGGCTCCCCAGGCCTGGGACTCCCAAAGCCTAAGGGCTGGGCCGCCCTAGGCCTGTCGCGCCCTAAGCCGAAGGGCTGGGGCGTCCCAGGCCTTGGGCTCCGTAAGCATAAGGGCTGGGTGCCCCCAGTCCTGGGGCTCCCAAAGCCTAAGGGCTGGGGCGCCACAGGCCTGAAGCTCCCAAAGCCTAAGGGTTGAGGTGCCCCAAGCCTGGGGCTCCCAAACCGTAAGAGCTGGGCGCCCCAGGACAGAGGCTCCCTAAGCCTAAGGGCTGGGGCGCCCAAGGCGTGGGGCTCCCTAAGCCTAAGCGCTGGGGTGCCCCAGGGTTGGAGCTCCCAAATCCTAAGGGCTGCGGCGCCCCAAGCCTGGGCTTCCTTAGGCCTAAAGGCTGTAGCGCCCCAAGCTGGGGCTCCCTAAGCCTACGCCTGGGGCGCCCAAGACCTGAGGCTCCCTAAGCCTAAGGGCTGGGGCGCCACAGGCCTGGAGCTCCCAAAGTCTAAGTGCTGGTGCTTCCAGGTCCTGGGGCTCCCTAAGCCAAAAGGCTGGGGTGCCCCAGGTCTGGAGCTCCCAAAGCCCAAGGGCTGGCGTGCCCCTGGCCTGGGGCTCCCTAAGCCTAAAGCTGGGGCTCCCAGGGCTGGGGCTCCCTAAGCCTAAGGGTTGGGCCGCCCCAGGCCTGGGGCTCCCTAAGCCTAAGGGCAGGGGGCACCAGGCTTGGGGCTCCCAAAGCCTAAGGGCTGGGGCGCCCCAAGACTGGGGCTCCCAAAGCCTAAGAGCTGCGGTGCCCCAGGGCTGGGGCTACCGAAGCCTAAGGGCTGGGGCGCCCCAGGCCTGGGACTTGCAAAGCCTAAGTGCTGGGACGCCTAGGGCTAGGGCTCCCAAAACCTAAGGGCTGGGGTGCCCCAGGGTTAGGGCTCCCAGTCTAAGGGCTGGGGCACCTCAGACCTGGGCCTCCCAAAGCCTAAGGGCTTGGGTGCCCCAGGCTTGGGCTCCCAAACCCTAAGGGCTGGGGCGCGCCAGGACTGGGGCTCCCTAAGCCTAAGGGCTGGGGCGTACCAGGCCTGGAGCTCCCTATGCCGAAGGGCTGGGGCACACTAGGACTGTCGCGCCCTAAGCTGAAGGGCTGGGGCGTCCCAGGCCATGGGCTCCCTAAGCCTAAGGGCAGGGACGACTCAGGCCTGGGGCTCCCTAAGCCGAAGAGCTGGGTCCCCCCAGGCCTGGGGCTCCCTAAGCCTAAGGGCTGGGGCGCCCCAGGCGTGGGGCTCCCAAAGCCTAAGCGCTGGGGCGCCACAGGTCTGGGGCTCCCAAAGGCTAAGGGCTGGGGCGCCCGGATGAGGCTCCCAAAGCCTAAGGGCTGGGGCGCCCCAGGCCAGGGGCTCCCTAAACCTAAGGGCTGGGGCGTACCAGGCCTGGGACTCCCAAACCTAAGGGTTGGGGTGCCCATGGCATGGGGCTCCCAAAAACTACGGGCTAGGGCAACCTAGTCCTGTCGCGCCCTAATCCGAAGGGCTGGGGCGTTTCAGGCCATGCGCTCCCTAAGCTTAAGGGCTGGGGCGCCCCAGGCCTGGTTCTCCGAAAGGCTGGGTGACCCCAGGCCTGGGGCTCCCAAAGCCTAAGGGCTGGGGCGCCCCAGGTGTGGGGCTCCCAAAGCCTTAGGGAGCCCCAGGCCTGGGGCACCCCAGCCCTTAAGCTAAGGGAGCACCTGGCCTGGGATGCCCCAGCCCTTAGGCTTAGGGAGCCGCAGGCCTGGGGCGCCCCTGCCCTTAGGTTTTGGAGCCCCAGCCCGAGGCTCACCTGCCCTTAGGCTTTGGGAGCCCCAGGCCTGGGGTGCTCCAGCCCTAGGCTTAGGGAGCCCCAGGCCTGTGGCAGACCATCCCTTAGGCTTAGGGAGCCCAAGGCTGGGGTGCTCCAACCCTTAAGCTTATGGAGCCGCAGGCCTGGGGAGGCCCAGCCCTTAGGCTTAGGGAGCCGCAGGCCTGGGACGCCCCAGCACTTAGTCTTGGATGCCTCAGGTCTGGGGCGCCTCAGCCCTTAGGCTTATGGAGACCCAGGCCTGGGACACCCCAGCCCTTAGGCTTTGGCAGCCCCAGGCCTGGGGAGCCCCAGCACTTAGGCTTTGGGAGCCCCATGCCTGGGGTGCCCCAGCCCTTAGGCTTAGGGAGCACCAGGCATGGGGCGCTCCAGCCCTTAGGCTTTGGGAGCCCAAAGCCTGGGGCGCCCCAGCCCTTAGCCTTAGGGAGCCCCATGCCTGGCACGCCACAGCCCTTAGACTTTGGGAACCCCAGGTGGGTCGCCCCAGCCCATAGGCTTAGGGAGCCCCAGGCCTGGGGCGCCCCTGCCCTTAGGCTTTGGGAGTCCCAGGCCTGGGGAGCCCCCGCCCATAGGCTTAGAGAGCCCCACGCCAGGGGCGCCCCAGCCCTTAGGCTTAGGGAGCCCCAGGCCTGGGGCGCCACAGCCCTTAGGCTTAGGGAGCCCCAGACCTGTGGGTTCCCAGCCCTTAGGCTTTGGCAGCCCCAGGCCTGGGGCGCCCCAGCCCTTAGTCTTTGGGAGTCCCGGCCTGGGGTGCCCCAGCCCTTAGGCTTAGGGAGCCCCAGGCCTGGGGCACCACAGCCCTTAGGCTTAGGGAGCCCCAGGCCTGGGGCTCACCAGCACTTAGGCTTAGGGAGCACCTGGCCTGGGACGCCCAAGCCCTTAGGCTTAGGGAGCCCCAGACCTGTGGCGCCCCTGCCCTTTGGTTTTGGCAGCCCCAGGCCTGGGGCGCCCCAGCCCTTAGGCTTTGGGAGACCCAGGCCTGTGGGGCCTCAGCCCTCAGGCTTAGGGAGCCCCAGGCCTGGGACACCCCAGCCCTTAGTCTTTGGAAGCCTCAAGTCTGTTGCGCCCCAGACCTTAGGCTTAGGGAGACCCAGGCCTGGGACTCATCAGGCCTTAGGCTTAGGGGGCCCCAGGAATGGGTCGCCTGGGCCCTTAGGCTTAGGGAGCCCCAGGCCTGGGGCGCCCCAGCATTTAGGCTTTGGGAGCCCCAGGAATGGTGCGCCCTAGCCATAGGCTTTGGGAGCCCCAGGCCTGGGGCACCACAGCCCTTAGGCTTTGGTAGCCCCATGACTGGGGCGCCCCAGCCCTTAGGCTTTGTTAGCTCCATGCCTGGGGCGCCCAAGCCCTTAGGCTTAGGGAGCCCCAGGTCTGGGGCGCCCCGCCCTTAGGCTTAGGGAGCCCCAGGTCTGGGGCGCCCCGCCCTTAGGCTTAGGGAGCCTCAGGCCTGGGGCGCCCCAGCCCTTCGGCTTAGGGATCCCCTGGCCTGGGGCACCACAGCTCTTAAGCTTTGGGAGCCCCAGGCCTGGGGCTCCCCAGCACTTAGGCTTAGGGAGCACCTGGCCTGGGACGCCCAAGCCCTTAGGCTTAGGGAGCTCCAGGCCTGGGGCGCCACTGCCCTTAGGTTTTGGTAGCTCCAGGCCTGTGGCGCCCCAGACATTAGGCTTTGTTAGCTTCATGCCTGGGGCGCCCCAGCCTTTAGGCTTAGGGAGCCACAAGCCTGGGGCGCCCCAGCCCTTAAGCTTAAGGAGCCCCAGACCTGGGACGCCAGCCTTTAGGCTTAGGGAGCCTCACGCCTGGGGCGCCCCAGCCCTTAGGCTTTGGTTGCCCCAGGCCTGGGGCACCACAGGCCTTAGGCTTAGGGAGCCCCTGGCCTGGGGCTCCCCAGCACTTAGGCTTAGGGAGCACCTGGCCTGGGACGCCCAAGCCCTTAGGCTTTGGGAGACCCAGGCCTGTGGCGCCCCAGAACTTAGGCTTTGTTAACTTCATGCCTGGGGTGCCCCAGCCCTTAGGATTAGGGAGCCACAAGCCTGTAGCGCCCCAGACCTTAGGCTTTGTTAGCTTCATGCCTGGGGTGCCCCAGCCCTTAGGATTAGGGAGCCACAAGCCTGGGACGCCCAAGCCCTTAGGCTTAGGGAGCCTCACGCCTGGGGCGCCCCAGCACTTAGGCTTAGGTTGCCCCAGGCCTGGGGCACCACAGCCCTTAGGCTTAGGGAGCCCCAGGTCTGGGGCTCCCCAGCACTTAGGCTTAGGGAGCACCTGGCCTGGGACGCCCAAGCCCTTAGGCTTTGGGAGACCCAGGCCTGTGGCGTCCCAGACCTTAGGCTTTGTTAGCTTCATGCCTGGGGTGCCCCAGCCCTTAGGATTAGGGAGCCACAAGCCTGGGGCGCCCCAGCCCTTAGGCTTAGGGAGCCCCAGACCTGGGGCGCCCAGCCCTTAGGCTTAGGGAGCCTCACGCTAGGGCGCCCCAGCCCATAGGCTTAGGGAGCCCCAGGCCTGGGAGACCACAGCCCTTAGGCTTAGGGAGCCCCAGGCCTGGGGCTCCCCAGCACTTAGGCTTAGGGAGCACCTGGCCTGGGACGCCCAAGCCCTTAGGCTTAGGGAGCCCCAGGCCTGGGGCGCCCCTGCCATTAGGTTTTGGGAGCCCCAGGCCTGGGGCGCCCCAGCCCTTAGGCTTAGGGAGCCCCAAGCCTGTGGCGCCCAGCCCTTAGGCTTAGGGAGCCCCAGGTCTGGGACGCCGCAGCCCTTAGTCTTTGGAAGCCACAGGTCTGTTGCGCCCCAGCTTTTAGTCTTGGGAGCCCCAGGCCTGCGGCGTCCCAGCCCTTAGGTTTGGGAGCCCCAGGTCTGAGGCGCCCCAGCCCTTAGTCTTGGGAGTCCCAGGTCTGGGGTTTGCCAGCCCTTAGGCTTAGGGAGCCCCAGGCCTGGGGCACCACAGCCCTTAGGGTTTGGGAGCCCCAGGCCTGGGGCGCCCCATCACGTAGGCTTAGGGAGCACCACAGTCCTTAGGGTTAGGGAGCCCCAGCCTGGGGCGCCCCAGCACTTAGGCTTAGGGAGCACATGGACTGGGACGCCCCACCCTTTAGGCTTATGGAGACCCAGGCCTGGGACGCATCAGCCCTTAGGTTTGGGAGCCCCGCGCCTGGGGCGCCCCAGCCCTTAGGCTTAGTGAGCCCCAGGCCTCGGACTCCCCAGCCCTTAGGCTTAGGGAGCCGCAGGCATGGGGCGCCCAGCCCTTAGTCTTAGGGAGCCTCACGCCTAGGGCGCCCCAGCCCTTAGGCTTAGGGAGCCCCAGGCCTGGGGCACCACAGCCCTTAGGCTTAGGGAGCCCCAGGCCTGGGGCTCACCAGCACTTAGGCTTAGGGAGCACTTGGCCTGGGAGGCCCAAGCCCTTAGGCTTAGGGAGCCCCAGGCCTGGGGCGCCCCTGCCCTTAGGTTTGGGAGCCCCAGGCCTGGGGCGCCCCAGCCCTTAGGCTTAGGGAGCCCCAAGCCTGTGGCGCCCAGTCCTTAGGCTTAGGGAGCCCCAGGCCTGGAACGCCGCAGCCCTTAGTCTTTGGAAGCCTCAGGTCTGTTGCGCCCCAGCCCTTAGGATTTGGGAGCCCCAGGCCTGGGGCGCCCCAACCCTGAGGCTTTGGGAGCCCCAGGTCTGTGGGGCCCCAGGCCTTAGGCTTTGGGAGCCCCAGTCCAGGGGTGCCACAGCCTTGGGCTTTGGTAGCCCCAGGCCTGGGGCGCCCCCGCCCTTAGTCTTAGGGAGTCCCACGCCTGGGGCGTCCCAGCCCTTAAGCTAAGGGAGCACCTGGCCTGGGATGCCGCAGCCCTTAGGCTTAGGGAGCCCCAGGCCTGGGGCGCCCCTGCCCTTAGGCTTAGGGAGCCCCACGCTGAGGCGTCCCAGAGCTTAGCCTTAGGGAGCCACAGGCCTGGGACGCCCCAGCACTTAGTCTTCGAAACCTCAGGTCTGGGGAGCCCCAGCCCTTAGGTTTAGGGAGACCCAGGCCTGGGACGCATCAGCCCTTAGGCTTAGGGGGCCCCAGGCCTGGGGCGTCCCAGCCCTTAAGCTTAGGGCGCCCCAGGCCTGGGGCTCCCCAGTTTGGGTAGCCCCCTGCCTGGGGCGCCCCAGCCCTTATGCTTTGGGAGCCCCAAGTCTGTGGGTACCCAGGCCTTAGGCTTTGGGAGCCCCAGGCCAGGGGCGCCCCAGCCTTAGGCTTTGGTAGCCCCATGCCTGGGGCACCCCAGCACTTAGGCTTAGGGGGCCAAAGGCCTGTGGCGCTCCAGCCCTTAAGCTTTGGGAGCCCCAGGCCTGGGACGCCCCTGCCCTTAGGCTTAGGGTGCCCCACGCCTGGGGCGCCCCAGCGCATAGTCTTAAGGAGCCCCAGGCCTGGGACGCCCCAGCACTTAGTATTCGAAACCTCAGGTCTGGGCCGCCCCAGCCTTTAGGCTTAGGGAGACCCAGGCCTGGGACGCATCAGCCCTTAGGCTTAGGGGGCCCCAGGCCTGGGGCGTCCCAGCCCTTAAGCGTAGGGTGCCCCAGGCCCGCGACGCCCCTGCTCTTAGGCTTAGGGAGCCCCAGCCCTTAGACTTAGGGAGCCCCAGGCCTGGGACACCCCAGCCATTAGTCTTTGGAAGCCTCAGGTCTTTTGCGCCCCAGACCTTAGGCTTAGGGAGACCCAGGCCTGGGACTCATCAGCCCTTTGGCTTAGGGAGCCCCAGACCTGGGGCGCCAGCCCTTAGGTTTAGGGAACCTCACGCCTGGGGCGCCCCAGCCCTTAGGCTTAGGGAGCCCCAGGCCTGGGGCACCACAGCCCTTAGGATTAGGGAGCCCCAGGCCTGGGGCGCCCCTGCCCTTAGGTTTTGGGAGCCCCAGGCCTGGGGCGCCCCAGCCCTTAGGCTTAGGGAGCCCCAGGTCTGGGACGCCGCAGCCTTAGTCTTTGGAAGCCTCAGGTCTGTTGCGCCCCAGCCCTTAGTCTTGGGAGCCCCAGGCCTGCGGCGTCCCAACCCTTAGGTTTGGGAGCCCCAGGCCTGGGGCGCCCCAGCCCTTAGTCTTGGGAGTCCCAGGTCTGGGGTTTGCCAGCCCTTAGGCTTAGGGAGCCCCAGGCCTGGGGCACCACAGCCCTTAGGGTTAGGGAGCCCCAGGCCTGGGGCTCCCCAGCACGTAGGCTTAGGGAGCACCAAAGCCCTTAGGGTTAGGGAGCCCCAGGCCTGGGGCGCCCCAGCACTTAGGCTTAGGGAGCACCTGGCCTGGGACGCCCCAGCCCTTAGGCTTAGGGAGTCCCAGGCCCGGGGTGCCCCAGCCCTTAGGCTTTGGGAGCCCCAGGCCTGGGGCGCCCAAGCCTTTAGTTTTGGGAGCGCCAGCCTGGGGTTCTCCAACCCTTAAATTTAGGAAGCCCCAGGCCTGGGGTGCCCCAGCCCTTAGGCTTTGGGAGCCCCAGGCCTGGGACGCCCCAGCCCTTAGTCTTTGGAAGCCTCAGGTCTGGGGCGTCCCACCCTTTAGGCTTATGGAGACCCAGGCCTGGGACGCATCAGCCCTTAGGTTTGGGATCCCCGGGCCTGGGGCGCCCAAGCCCTTAGGCTTAGTGAGCCCCAGGCCTCGGACTCCCCAGCCCTTAGGCTTTGGGAGCCCCAGGCCTGGGGTGCCCCAGCCCTTAGTCTTTGGGAGTCCCATGCCTGGGGTGCCCCAGCCCTTAGGCTTAGGGAGCACCAGGCCAGGGGCACCACAGCCCTTAGGGTTAGGGAGCCCCAGGCCTGGGAAGCCCCAGCACTTAGGCTTAGGGAGCACCTGGCCTGGGACGCCCAAGGCCTTAGGCTTAGGGAGTCGCAGGCCTGGGGTTCCCCTGCCCTTAGGTTTTGGGTGCCCCAGGCCTGGGGCGCCCCAGCCCTTAGGCTTTGGGAGCCCCAGGCCTGTGGTGCCCCAGCCCTTAGGCTTAGGGAGCCCCAGGCCTGGGACACCCCAGCCCTTAGTCGTTGGAAGCCTCAGGTCTGTTGCGCCCCAGACCTTAGGCTTAGGGGGACCCAGGCATGGGACTCATCAGCCCTTAGGCTTAGGGGGCCCCAGGAATGGGCGTCTGAGCCCTTAGGCTTAGGGAGCCCCAGGCCTGGGGCGCCCCAGCCCTTAGGCTTTGGGAGCCCCAGGCCTGGGGCGCCCCAGCCTTTAGGCTTTGGGAGGCCCAGGAATGGTGCGCCCCAGACCTTAGGCTTTGGGAGACCCAGGCATGGGGCACCACAGCACTTAGGCTTTGGTAGCCCCATGACTGGGGCGCCCCAGCCCTTAGGCTTAGGGAGCCACAGGCCTGGGGCGCCCCAGCCCTTAGGCTTTGGGAACGCAGGAATGGTGCGCCCCAGCCCTTAAGCTTAGGGCACCCCAGACCTGGAGTGCCCCAGCCCTGAGGCTTTGGGAGACCCAGGCCTGTGGCGCCCCAGACCTTAGGCTTTGTTAGCTTCATGCCTGGGGCACCCCAGCCCTTAGGCTTAGGGAGCCACAAGCCTGGGGCGCCCCAGCCCTTAGGCTTAGGGAAACCCAGGCCTGGGGCACCACAGCCCATAGGCTTAGGGAGCCCCAGGCCTGGGGCTCACCAGCATTTAGGCTTAGGGAGCACCTGGCCTGGGACGCCCAAGACCTTAGGCTTAGGGAGCCCAAGGCCTGGGGCGCCCCTGCCCTTAGGTTTGGGAGCCCCAGGCCTGGGGCGCCCCAGCCCTTAGTCTTAGGGAGCCCCAAGCCTGTGGCGCCCAGTCCTTAGGCTTAGGGAGCCCCAGGCCTGGAACGCCGCAGCCCTTAGTCTTTGGAAGCCTCAGGTCTGTTGCGCCCCAGCCCTTAGGATTTGGGAGCCCCAGGCCTGGGGCGCCCCAACCCTTAGGCTTTGGGAGCCCCAGGTCTGTGGGGCCCCAGGCCTTAGGCTTTGGGAGCCCCAGTCCAGGGGTGCCACAGCCTTAGGCTTTGGTAGCCCCAAGCCTGGGGTGCCCCAGGGCTTAGGCTTAGGGGGCCACAGGCCTGGGGCGCTCCAGCCCTTAGGCTTTGGGAGCCTCAGGCCTGGGGCGCCCCAGCCCTTAGTTTTAGGGAGCCCCACGCCTGGGGCGTCCCAGCCCTTAAGCTAAGGGAGCACCTGGCCTGGGACGCCCCAGCCCTTAGGCTTAGGGAGCCCCAGGCCTGGGGCGCCCCTGCCCTTAGGCTTAGGGAGCCCCACGCTGAGGCGTCCCAGAGCTTAGCCTTAGGGAGCCACAGGCCTGGGACGCCCCAGCACTTATCTTCGAAACCTCAGGTCTGGGGCGCCCCAGCCCTTAGGCTTAGGGAGACCCAGGCCTGGGACGCATCAGCCCTTAGGCTTAGGGGGCCCCAGGCCTGGGGCGTCCCAGCCCTTAAGCTTAGGGCGCCCCAGGCCTGGGGCTCCCCAACACATAGGTTTGGGTAGCCCCATGCCTGGGGCGCCCCAGCCCTTATGCTTTGGGAGCCCCAGGTCTGTGGGGACCCAGGCCTTAGGCTTTGGGAGCCCCAGGCCAGGGGCGCCCCAGCCTTAGGCTTTGGTAGCCCCATGCCTGGGGCACCCCAGCGCTTAGGCTTAGGGGGCCAAAGGCCTGGGGCGCTCCAGCCCTTAAGCTTTGGGAGCCCCAGGCCTGGGACGCCCCTGCCCTTAGGCTTAGGGTGCCCCAAGCCTGGGGCGCCCCAGCGCTTAGTCTTAGGGAGCCCCAGGCCTGGGACGCCCCAGCACTTAGTATTCGTAACCTCAGGTCTGGGCCGCCCCAGCCTTTAGGCTTAGGGAGACCCAGGCCTGGGACGCATCAGCCCTTAGGCTTAGGGGGCCCCAGGCCTGGGGCGTCCCAGCCCTTAAGCCTAGGGTGCCCCAGGCCCGCGGCACCCCTGCTCTTAGGCTTAGGGAGCCCCAGCCCTTAGACTTAGGGAGCCCCAGGCCTGGGACACCCCAGCCATTAGTCTTTGGAAGCCTCAGGTCTTTTGCGCCCCAGACCTTAGGCTTAGGGAGACCCAGACCTGGGACTCATCAGCCCTTAGGCTTAGGGGGCTCCAGGAATGGGGTGCCCGAGCCCTTAGGCTAAGGGAGCCCCAGGCCTGGGGCGCCCCAGCCCTTAGGCTTTGGGAGCCCCAGGCCTGGGGCACCCCAGCCTTTAGGCTTTGGGAGCCCCAGGAATGGTGCGCCCCAGCCCTTAGACTTTGGGAGCCTCAGGCCTGGGGTACCACAGCCCTTAGGCTTTGGTAGCCCCATCACTGGGGCGCCCCAGCCCTTAGGCTTATGGAGCCACAGGCCTGGTGCGCCCCAGCCATTAAGCTTTGGGAGCCCCAGGCCTGGGCGTACCAGCCCTTAGGCTTAGGTGGCCCCAGGCCTGGGGCGCACCAACCCTTAAGCTTAGGGCACCCCAGGCCTGGGGTGCCCCAGCGCTGAGGCTTTGGGAGCCCCAGGCCTGTGGGGCCCAGACCTTAGGCTTTGTTAGCTTCATGCCTGGGGCGCCCCAGCCCTTAGGCTTAGGGAGCCACAAGCCTGGGGCACTCCAGCCCTTAGGCTTAGGGAGCCTCACGCCTGGGCCGCCCCAGCCCTTAGGTTTAGGTTGCCACAGGCCTGGGGCTCCCCAGCACGTAGGCTTAGGGAGCACCTGGCCTGGGACGCCCAAGCCCTTAGGCTTTGGGAGCCCCAGGCCTGTGGCGCCCCAGACCTTAGGCTTTTTAGCTTCATGCCTGGGGCGCCCCAGCCCTTAGGCTTAGGGAGCCCCAGGCCTGGGGCTCCCCAGCACGTAGGCTTAGGGAGCACCTGGCCTGGGACGCCCAAGCCCTTAGGCTTTGGGAGCCCCAGGCCTGTGGCGCCCCAGACCTTAGGCTTTTTAGCTTCATGCCTGGGGCGCCCCAGCCCTTAGGCTTAGGGAGCCACAAGCCTGGGGCGCCCCAGCCCTTTGGCTTATGGAGCCCCAGACCTGGGGCGCCAGCCCTTAGGCTTAGGGAGCCACACGCCTGGGGCGCCCCAGCCCTTAGGCTTAGGGAGCCCCAGGCCTGGGAGACCACAGCCCTTAGGCTTAGGGAGCCCCAGGCCTGGGAGACCACAACCCTTAGGCTTAGGGAGCACCTGGCCTGGGACGCCCAAGCCCTTAGGCTTAGGGAGCCCCAGGCCTGGGGCGCCCCAGCCCTTAGGCTTAAGGAGCACCAGGCCAGGGGCACCACAGCCCTTAGGGTTAGGGAGCCCCAGGCCTGGGAAGCCCCAGCACTTAGGCTTAGGGAGCACCTGGCCTGGGACGCCCAAGGCCTTAGGCTTAGGGAGTCGCAGGCCTGGGGTGCCCCTGCCCTTAGGTTTTGGGTGCCCCAGGCCTGGGGCGCCCCAGCCCTTAGGCTTTGGGAGCCCCAGGCCTGTGGTGCCCCAGCCCTTAGGCTTAGGGAGCCCCAGGCCTGGGACACCCCAGCCCTTAGTCGTTGGAAGCCTCAGGTCTGTTGGGCCCCAGACCTTAGGCTTAGGGGGACCCAGGCCTGGGACTCATCAGCACTTAGGCTTAGGGGGCCCCAGGAATGGGCGTCCGAGCCCTTAGGCTTAGGGAGCCCCAGGCCTGGGGCGCCCCAGCCCTTAGGCTTTGGGAGCCCCAGGCCTGGGGCGCCCCAGCCTTTAGGCTTTGGGAGGCCCAGGAATGGTGCGCCCCAGACCTTAGGCTTTGGGAGACCCAGGCCTGGGGCACCACAGCCCTTAGGCTTTGGTAGCCCCATGAGTGGGGCGCCCCAGCCCTTAGGCTTAGGGAGCCACAGGCCTGGGGCGCCCCAGCCCTTAGGCTTTGGGAACGCAGGAATGGTGCGCCCCAGCCCTTAAGCTTAGGGCACCTCAGACCTGGAGTGCCCCAGCCCTGAGGCTTTGGGAGACCCAGGCCTGTGGCGCCCCAGACCTTAGGCTTTGTTAGCTTCAAGCCTGGGGGACCCCAGCTCTTAGGATTAGGGAGCCACAAGCCTGGGGCGCCCCAGCCCTTAGGCTTAGGGAGCCCCAGGCCTGGGGCACCACAGCCCGTAGGCTTAGGGAGCCCCAGGCCTGGGGCTCACCAGCATTTAAGCTTAGGGAGCACCTGGCCTGGGACGCCCAAGACCTTAGGCTTAGGGAGCCCCAGGCCTGGGGCGCCCCTGCCCTTAGGTTTTGGGAGCCCCAGGCCTGGGGCGCCCCAGCCCTTACGCTTAGGGAGCCCCAAGCCTGTGGCGCCCAGTCCTTAGGCTTAGGGAGCCCCAGGCCTGGAATGCCGCAGCCCTTAGTCTTTGGAAGCCTCAGGTCTGTTGTACCCCAGCCCTTAGGATTTGGGAGCCCCAGGCCTGGGCGCCCCAACCCTTAGGCTTTGGGAGCCCCAGGTCTGTGGGGCCCCAGGCCTTAGGCTTTGGGAGCCCCAGTCCAGGGGCGCCACAGCCTTAGGCTTTGGTAGCCCCAAGCCTGGGGTGCCCCAGCGCTTAGGCTTTGGGAGCCCCAGGCCTGGGGCGCCCCAGCCTTTAGGCTTTGGGAGCCCCAGGAATGGTGCGCCCCAGCCCTTAGGCTTAGGGAGCCACAAGCCTGGGGCGCTCCAGCCCTTAGGCTTAGGGAGCCTCATGCCTGGGCCGCCCCAGCCCTTAGGCTTAGGTTGCCCCAGGCCTGGGGCACCACAGCCCTTAGGCTTAGGGAGCCCCAAGCCTGGGGCTCCCCAGCACTTAGGCTTAGGGAGCACCTGGCCTGGGACGCCCAAGCCCTTAGGCTTTGGGAGCCCCAGGCCTGTGGCGACCCAGACCTTAGGCTTTTTAGCTTCATGCCTGGGGCGCCCCAGCCCTTAGGCTTAGGGAGCCACAAGCCTGGGGCGCCCCAGCCCTTTGGCTTATGGAGCCCCAGACCTGGGGCGCCAGCCCTTAGGCTTAGGGAGCCTCACGCCTGGGGCTCACCAGCATTTAGGCTGAGGGAGCACCTGGCCTGGGACGCCCAAGACCTTAGGCTTAGGGAGCCCCTGGCCTGGGGCGCCCCTGCCCTTAGGTTTTGGGAGCCCCAGGCCGGGGGCGCCCCAGCCCTTAGGCTTAGGGAGCCCCAAGCCTGTGGCGCCCAGTCCTTAGGCTTAGGGAGCCCCAGGCCTGGAACGCCGCAGCCCTTAGTCTTTGGAAGCCTCAGGTCTGTTGCGCCCCAGCCCTTAGGATTTGGGAGCCCCAGGCCTGGGGCGCCCCAACCCTTAGGCTTTGGGAGCCCCAGGTCTGTGTGGCCCCAGGCCTTAGGCTTTGGGAGCCCCAGTCCAGGGGCGCCACAGCCTTAGGCTTTGGTAGCCCCAAGCCTGGGGTGCCCCAGCGCTTAGGCTTAGGGGGCCACAGGCCTGGGGCGCTCCAGCCCTTAGGCTTTGGGAGCCCCAGGCCTGGGGCGCCCCAGCCCTTAGTTTTAGGGAGCCCCACTCCTGGGGCGTCCCAGCCCTTAAGCTAAGGGAGCACCTGGCCTGGGACGCCCAGCCCTTAGGCTTAGGGAGCCCCAGGCCTGGGGCGCCCCTGTCCTTTGGCTTAGGGAGCCCCACGCTGAGGCGCCCCAGAGCTTAGCCTTAGGGAGTCACAGGCCTGGGACGCCCCAGCACTTAGTCTTCGAAACCTCAGGAGTGGGGCGCCCCAGCCCTTAGGCTTAGGGAGACCCAGGCCTGGGACGCATCAGCCCTTAGGCTTAGGGGGCCCCAGGCCTGGGGCGTCCCAGCCCTTAAGCTTAGGGCGCCCCAGGCCTGGGGCTCCCCAACCCATAGGTTTGGGTAGCCCCATGCCTGGGGCGCCCCAGCACTTATGCTTTGGGAGCCCCAGGTCTGTGGGGACCCAGGCCTTAGGTTTTGGGAGCCCCAAGCAAGGGGCGCCCCAGCCTTAGGCTTTGGTAGCCCCATGCCTGGGGCACCCCAGCGCTTAGGCTTAGGGGGCCAAAGGCCTGGGGCGCTCCAGCCCTTAAGCTTTGGGAACCCCAGGCCTGGGACGCACCTGCCCTTAGGCTTAGGGTGCCCCACGCCTGGGGCGCCCCAGCGCTTAGTCTTAGGGAGCCCCAGGCCTGGGACGCCCCAGCACTTAGTATTCGTAACCTCAGGTCTGGGCCGCCCCAGCCTTTAGGCTTAGGGAGACCCAGGCCTGGGACGCATCAGCCCTTAGGCTTAGGGGGCCCCAGGCCTGGGGCGTCCCAGCCCTTAAGCCTAGGGTGCCCCAGGCCCGCGGCGCCCCTGCTCTTAGGCTTAGGGAGCCCCAGCCCTTAGACTTAAGGAGCCCCAGGCCTGGGACACCCCAGCCATTAGTCTTTGGAAGCCTCAGGTCTTTTGCGCCCCAGACCTTAGGCTTAGGGAGACCCAGGCCTGGGACTCATCAGCCCTTAGGCTTAGGGGGCTCCAGGAATGGGGCGCCCGGGCCCTTAGGCTAAGGGAGCCCCAGGCCTGGGGCGCCCCAGCCCTTAGGCTTTGGGAGCCCCAGGCCTGGGGCGCCCCAGCCTTTAGGCTTTGGGTGCCCTAGGAATGGTGCGCCCCAGCCCTTAGACTTTGGGAGCCCCAGGCCTGGGGCACCACAGCCCTTAGGCTTTGGTAGCCCCATGACTGGGGCGCCCCAGCCCTTAGGCTTATGGAGCCACAGGCCTGGGGCGCCCCAGCCATTAAGCTTTGGGAGCCCCAGGCCTGGGCGTACCAGCCCTTGGGCTTTGGGAGCCCCAGGCCTGGGGTGCCCCAGCCCTTAGTCTTTGGGAGTCCCAGGCCTCGGACTCCCCAGCCCTTAGGCTTTGGGAGCCCCAGGCCTGGGGTGCCCCAGCCCTTAGTCTTTGGGAGTCCCATGCCTGGGGTGCCCCAGCCCTTAGGCTTAGGGAGCACCAGGCCAGGGGCACCACAGCCCTTAGGGTTAGAGAGCCCCAGGCCTGGGAAGCCCCAGCACTAAGGCTTAGGGAGCACCTGGCCTGGGACGCCCAAGCCCTTAGGCTTTGGGAGACCCAGGCCTGTGGCGCCCCAGAACTTAGGCTTTGTTAACTTCATGCCTGGGGTGCCCCAGCCCTTAGGATTAGGGAGCCACAAGCCTATAGCGCCCCAGACCTTAGGCTTTGTTAGCTTCATGCCTGGGGTGCCCCAGCCCTTAGGATTAGGGAGCCACAACCCTGGGACGCCCAAGCCCTTAGGCTTAGGGAGCCTCACGCCTGGGGCGCCCCAGCCCTTAGGCTTAGGTTGCCCCAGGCCTGGGGCACCACAGCCCTTAGGCTTAGGGAGCCCCAGGTCTGGGGCTCCCCAGCACTTAGGCTTAGGGAGCACCTGGCCTGGGACGCCCAAGCCCTTAGGCTTTGGGAGCCCCAGGCCTGTGGGGCCCAGACCTTAGGCTTTGTTAGCTTCATGCCTGGGGCGCCCCAGCCCTTAGGCTTAGGGAGCCACAAGCCTGGGGCGCTCCAGCCCTTAGGCTTAGGGAGCCACAAGCCTGGGGCGCTCCAGCCCTTAGGCTTAGGGAGCCTCACGCCTGGGCCGCCCCAGCCCTTAGGCTTAGGGTGCCCCAGGCCTGGGGCACCACAGCCCTTAGGCTTAGGGAGCCCCAGGCCTGGGGCTCCCCAGCACTTAGGCTTAGGGAGCACCTGGCCTGGGACGCCCAAGCCCTTAGGCTTTGGGAGCCCCAGGCCTGTGGCGCCCCAGACCTTAGGCTTTTTAGCTTCATGCCTGGGGCGCCCCAGCCCTTAGGCTTAGGGAGCCCCAAGCCTGGGGCGCCCAGCCTTTTGGCTTAGGGAGCCCCAGACCTGGGGCCCCCAGCCCTTAGGCTTAGGGAGCCTCACGCCTGGGACGCCCCAGCCCTTAGGCTTAGGGAGCCCCAGGCCTGGGAGACCACAGCCCTTAGACTTAGGGAGCCCCAGGCCTGGGGCTCCCCAGCACTTAGGCTTAGGGAGCCCCAGGCCTGGGGCGCCCCTGCCCTTAGGTTTTGGGAGCCCCAGGCCTGGGGCGCCCCAGCCCTTAGGCTTAGGGAGCCCCAAGCCTGTGGCGCCCAGCCCTTAGGCTTAGGGAGCCCCAGGTCTGGGACGCCGCAGCCCTTAGTCTTTGGTAGCCTCAGGTCTGTTGCGCCCCAGCCCTTAGTCTTGGGAGCCCCAGGCCTGCGGCGTCCCAACCCTTAGGTTTGGGAGCCCCAGGCCTGGGGCGCCCCAGCCCTTAGTCTTGGGAGTCCCAGGTCTGGGGTTTGCCAGCCCTTAGGCTTTGGGAGCCCCAGGCCTGGGGCACCACAGCCATTAGGGTTAGGGAGCCCCAGGCAGGGGGCGCCCCAGCACGTAGGCTTAGGGAGCACCACAGCCCTTAGGGTTAGGGAGCCCCAGGCCTGGGGCGCCCTAGCACTTATGTTTAGGGAGCACCTGGTGTGGGACGCCCCAGCCCTTAGGCTTAGGGAGTCCCAGGCCTGGGTTGCCCCTGCCCTTAGGTTTTGGGAGCCCCAGGCCCGGGGCGCCCCAGCCCTTAGGCTTTGGGAGCCCCAGGCCTGGGGCGCCCCAGCCTTTAGTTTTGGGAGCGCCAGGCTGGGGTTCTCCAACCTTTAAGTTTAGGGAGCCCCAGGCCTGGGGAGCCCCAGCCCTTAGGCTTTGGGAGCCCCAGGCCTGGGGAGCCCTAGCCCTTAGGCTTTGGGTGCCCCAGGCCTGGGACGCCCCAGCCCTTAGGCTTTGGAAGCCTCAGGTCTGGGGCGCCCCACCCTTTATGCTATGGAGACCCAGGCCTGGGACGCATCAGCCCTTACGTTTGGGAGCCCCGGGCCTGGGGCGCCCCAGCCCTTAGGCTTAGTGAGCCCCAGGCCTCGGACTCCCCAGCCCTTAGGCTTTGGCAGCCCCAGGCCTGGGGCGCCACAGCCCTTAGACTTTGGGAGTCCCAGGCCTGGGGTGCCCCAGCCCTTAGTCTTAGGGAGCACCAGGCCAGGGTCACCACAGCCCTTAGGGTTAGGGAGCCCCAGGCCTGGGAAGCACCAGCACTTAGGCTTAGGTAGCACCTGGCCTGGGACGCCCAAGGCCTTAGGCTTAGGGAGTCGCAGGCCTGGGGTGCCCCTGCCCTTAGGTTTTGGGTGCCCCAGGCCTGGGACGCCCCAGCCCTTAGGCTTAGGGAGCCCCAGGCCTGTGGCGCCCCAGTCCTTAGGCTTAGGGAGCCCCAGGCCTGGGACACCCCAGCCCTTAGTCTTTGGAGGCCTCAGGTCTGTTGCGCCTCAGACCTTAGGCTTAGGGAGATCCAGGCCTGGGGCACCACAGCCCTTAGGCGTTGGTAGCCCCATGACTGGGACGCCCCAGCCCTTAGGCTTAGGGAGCCACAGGCTTGGGGCGCCCCAGCCCTTAGGCTTTGGGAGCCCCAGGCCTGGGGCGTACCAGCCCTTAGGCTTAGGTGGCCCCAGGCCTGGGGCGCGCCAGCCCTTACGCTTAGGGCACCCCAGACCTTAGGCTTTGTTAGCTTCATGCCTGGGGCGACCCAGCCCTTAGGCTGAGGGAGCCACAAGCCTGGGGCGCCCCAGCCCTTAGGCTTAGGGAGCCCCAGGCCTTGGGGGCCCAGCCCTTAGGTTTAGGGAGCCTCACGCCTGGGGCGCCCCAGCCCTTAGGCTTAGGGAGCCCCAGGCCTGGAGCACCACAGCCCTTAGGCTTAGGGAGCCCCAGGCCTGGGGCTCACCAGCACTTAGGCTTAGGGAGCACCTGGCCTGGGACGCCCAAGCCCTTAGGCTTAGGGAGCCCCAGGCCTGGGGCGTCCCTGCCCTTAGGTTTTGGTAGCCCCAGGCTTAGGGCGCCCCAGCCCTTAGGCTTAGGGAGCCCCACGCCTGTGGCGCCCAGCCCTTAGGATTAGGGAGCCCCAGGCCTGGGACGCAGCAGCCCTTAGTGTTTTGAAGCCTCAGGTCTGTTTCGCTCCAGCCCTTAGGAATTGGGAGCCCCAGGCCTGGGGCGCCCCAACCCTTAGGCTTTGGGAGCCCAGGTCTGTGGGGCCCCAGGCCTTAGGCTTTGGTAGCCCCATGCCTGGGGCGCCCCAGCGCTTAGGATAGGGGGCCACAGGCCTGGGGCGCTCCAGCTGTTAGGCTTTGGGAGCCCCAGGCCTGGTGCGCCCCAGCCCTTAGTCTTAGGGAGCCCCACGCCTGGTGTGTCCCAGCCTTTAAGCTAAGGGAGCACCTGGCCTGGGACGCCCCAGCCCTTAGGCTTAGGTAGCCCCAGGCCTGGGGAGCCCCTGCCCTTAGGCTTAGGGAGCCCCACGCCTGAAACGCCCCAGCGCTTAGGCTTAGGGAGCCCCAGGCCTGGGACCCCCAGCACTTATTCTTCGAAACCTCAGGTCTGGGGCGCCCCAGCCCTTAGGCTTAGGGAGACCCCGGCCTGGGACGCATCAGCCCTTAGCCTTAGGGGGCCCCAGGCCTGGGCGTCCCAGCCCTTAAGCTTAGGGCGCCCCAGGACTAGGGATCCCCAGCCCATAGTTTTGGGTAGCCCCATGCCTGGGGCGCCCCAGCCCTTATTCTTGGGAGCCCCAGGCCTGGGGCACCCCAGCCCTTAGGCTTTGGAACACCAGGCTTGTGGCGCCCCAGCCCTTAGGCTTTGGGAGGCCAAGGCATGGGGAGCCCCAGCTCTTAGGCTTAGGGAGCCCTAGGCCTGGGTTGCCCCAGCCCTTAGGCTTTGGAACCCCAGGCCTGGGGCGCCCCAGCACTTAGGTATTGGTAGCCCCATGCCTGGGTCGCCCCAGCACTTATGCTTTGGGAGCCCCATGCCTGGGGCGACCCAGCCCTTAGTCTTGGGAGCCCCAGGCCTGCGGCGCCCCAGCCCTTAGGCTTAGGGATCCCCAGGCCTGGGACACCCCAGCCCTTAGGCTTTGGCAGCCCCAGGCCTGGAGCGCCCCAGCCCTCAGTCTTTGGGAGTCCCAGGCCTGGAGCGCCCCAGCACTTAGGCTTTTGGAGCCCCACGCCTTGGGTGCCCCAGCCCTTAGGCTTAGGGTGCCTCAGGCATGGGGTGCCCCAGCCCTTAGGCCTTGGGAGCCCCAGGCCTGGGGCGCCCCAGCCCTTAGGCTTAGGGAGCCGAAGGTTTGGGGGCCCCTTTCCCTTAGGTTTTGGGAGACCCAGGCCTGGGGCGCCCCAGCCCTTAGGCTTAGGGAGGACCTGGCCTGTGTCGCCCCAGCACTTAGGTTTGGGACCCCAGGCCTGGGGCGCACCAGCACTTAGGCTTTGGAACACCAGGCTTGTGGCGACCCAGCCCTTAGGCTTTGGGAGCCGAAGGCATGGGGAGCCCCAGCCGTTAGGCTTAGGGAGCCCAAGGCCTGGGGCGCCCCAGCCCTTAGTCTTAGGGAACCCCAGGCCTGTGGCGCCCCAGCCCATAGGATAGGGAGACCCTACTTGGGGCGCCCCAGCCCTTAGCTTTAGGGAGCCCCTGGCCTGGGAAGCCCAGCCCTTAGGCTTAGGGAGTCCCCGGCCGGGAGCACCCCAACCCATAGGCTTAGGGAGCCCCAAGCCGGGGGCTCCCCAACCCTTAGGCTAAGGGAGCCCCAGGCCTGGGGAGACCCAGCCCTTAGGCTTAGGGAGGCCCAAGCCGGGGACACCCCATCCCTTAGGTTTTGGGAGTCCCAGGCCTGCGGCGACCCAGCCCTTAGGCTTTGGGAGCCCCAGGCCTGCGGCACCCCATCCCTTTGGCTTAGCGAGACCCAGGCCTGGGGCGCCCCAACTCTTAGGCTTATGGAGCCCCAGGCCTGGAGCGCCCCAGCCCTTAGGATTAGCGATCTCCAGGCCAGTGGAGCCCCAGCCTTTAGGTTTGGGGTGCCCCAGGCCTGGGGAACCCCAGCCATTAGGCTTTGGGAGCCCCAGGCCTGGGGGCCCCAGCCCTTAGGCTTATGGAGCCCCAGGCTTGGGGCGCCCCAGCCCTTAGGATTAGGGAGCCCCAGGCCTTGTACGCCGCAGCCCTTAGTCCTTGGAAGCCTCAGGTCTGTTTCGCGCCAGCCCTTAGGAATTGGGAGCCCCAGGCCTGGGGCTCCCCAACCCTTAGGCTTTGGGAGCCCAGGTCTGTGGGGCCCCAGGTCTTAGGCTTTGGTAGCCCCATGCCTGGGGCGCCCCAGCCCTTAGGCTTAGGGGGCCACAGGCCTGGGGCGCTTCAGCTGTTAGGCTTTGGGAGCCCCAGGCCTGGGGCGCCCCAGCCCTTAGTCTTAGGGAGCCCCACGCCTGGTGCGTCCCAGCCTTTAAGCTAAGGGAGCACCTGGCCTGGGACGCCCCAGCCCTTAGGCTTAGGGAGCCCCAGGCCTGGGGCGCCCCTGCCCTTAGGCTTAGGGAGCCCCACGCCTGAGGCGCCCCAGCGCTTAGGCTTAGGGAGCCCCAGGCCTGGGACCCCCAAGCACTTATTCTTCGAAACCTCAGGCCTGGGGCTCCCCAACCTATAGTTTAGGGTAGCCCCAGGCCTGGGACGCATCAGCCCTTAGTCTTAGGGGGCCCCAGGCCTGGGCGTCCCAGCCCTTAAGCTTAGGGCGCCCCAGGCCTAGGGCTCCCCAACCTATAGTTTTGGGTAGCCCCATGCCTGGGGCGCCCCAGCCCTTAGGCTTTGGAACACCAGGCTTGTGGCGCCCCAGCCCTTAGGCTTTGGGAGGCGAAGGCATGGGGAGCCCCAGCTCTTAGGCTTAGGGAGCCCTAGGCCTGGGTTGCCCCAGCCCTTAGGCTTTGGAACCCCAGGCCTGGGGCGCCCCAGCACTTAGGTTTTGGTAGCCCCATGCCTGGGTCGCCCCAGCACTTATGCTTTGGGAGCCCCATGCCTGGGGCGACCCAGCCCTTAGTCTTGGGAGCCCCAGGCCTGCGGCGCCCCAGCCCTTAGGCTTAGGGAGCCCCAGGCATGGGACACCCCAGCCCTTAGGCTTTGGTAGCCCCAGGCCTGGAGCGCCCCAGCCCTTAGGCTTTGGCAGCCCCAGGCCTGGAGCGCCCCAGCTCTTAGTCTTTGGGAGTCCCAGGCCTGGAGCGCCCCAGCACTTAGGCTTTTGGAGCCCCACGCCTGGGGTGTCCCAGCCCTTAGGCTTAGGGTGCCTCAGGCATGGGGTGCCCCAGCCCTTAGGCCTTGGGAGCCCCAGGCCTGGGGCGCCCCAGCCCTTAGGCTTAGGGAGCCGAAGGTTTGGGGGCCCCTTTCCCTTAGGTTTTGGGAGACCCAGGCCTGGGCGCCCCAGCCCTTAGGCTTAGGGAGGACCTGGCCTGTGTCGCCCCAGCACTTAGATTTGGGACCCCAGGCCTGGGGCGCACCAGCACTTAGGCTTTGGAACACCAGGCTTGTGGCGACCCAGCCCTTAGTCTTTGGGAGCCGAAGGCATGGGGAGCCCCAGCCCTTAGGCTTAGGGAGCCCAAGGCCTGGGGCGCCCCAGCCCTTAGTCTTAGGGAACCCCAGGCCTGTGGCGCCCCAGCCCATAGGATAAGGAGCCCTTACTTGGGGCGCCCCAGCCCTTAGCCTTAGGGAGCCCCTGGCCTGGGACGCCCAAGCCCTTAGGCTTAGGGAGTCCCCGGCAAGGAGCACCCCAACCCTTAGGCTTAGGGAGCCCCAAGCCGGGGGCACCCCAACCCTTAGGCTAAGGGAGCCCCAGGCCTGGGGAGACCCAGCCCTTAGGCTTAGGGAGGCCCAAGCCGGGGACACCCCATTCCTTAGGCTTTGGGAGTCCCAGGCCTGCGGCGACCCAGCCCTTAGGCTTTGGGAGCCCCAGGCCTGCGGCACCCCATCCCTTTGGCTTAGCGAGACCCAGGCCTGGGGCGCCCCAACCCTTAGGCTTATGGAGCCCCAGGCCTGGAGCGCCCCAGCCCTTAGGGTTAGCGATCTCCAGGCCAGTGGAGCCCCAGCCTTTAGGTTTGGGGTGCCCCAGGCCTGGGGAACCCCAGCCATTAGGCTTTGGGAGCCCCAGGCCTGGGGCGTCCCACCCCTTAGGCTTATGGAGCCCCAGGCTTGGGGCGCCCCAGCCTTAGGATTAGGGAGCCCCAGGCCTGGGACGCCGCAGCCCTTAGTCTTTGGAAGCCTCAGGTCTGTTTCGCGCCAGCCCTTAGGAATTGGGAGCCCCAGGCCTGGGGCGCCCCAACCCTTAGGCTTTGGGAGCCCAGGTCTGTGGGGCCCCAGGCCTTAGGCTTTGGTAGCCCCATGCCTGGGGCGCCCCAGCCCTTAGGCTTAGGGGGCCACAGGCCTGGGGCGCTTCAGCTGTTAGGCTTTGGGAGCCCTAGGCCTGGGGCGCCCCAGCCCTTAGTCTTAGGAAGCCCCACGCCTGGTGCGTCCCAGCCTGTAAGCTAAGGGAGCACCTGGCCTGGGACGCCCCAGCCCTTAGGCTTAGGGAGCCCCAGGCCTGGGGCGCCCCTGCCCTTAGGCTTAGGGAGCCCCACGCCTGAGGCGCCCCAGCGCTTAGGCTTAGGGAGCCCCAGGCCTGGGACCCCCCAGCACTTAGTCTTCAAAACCTCAGGTCTGGGGCGCCCCAGCCCTTAGGCTTAGGGAGACCCAGGCCTGGGACGCATCAGCCCTTAGTCTTAGGGGGCCCCAGGCCTGGGCGTCCCAGCCCTTAAGCTTAGGGCGCCCCAGGCCTAGGGCTCCCCAGCCCATAGTTTTGGGTAGCCCCATGCCTGGGGTGCCCCAGCCCTTATTCTTGGGAGCCCCAGGCCTGGGGCAACGCAGCCCTTAGGCTTTGGAACACCAGGCTTGTGGCGTCCCAGGCCTTAGGCTTTGGGAGGCGAAGGCATGGGGAGCCCCAGCTCTTAGGTTTAGGGAGCCCTAGGCCTGGGTTGCCCCAGCCCTTAGGCTTTGGAACCCCAGGCCTGGGGCACCCCAGCACTTAGGTTTTGGTAGCCCCATGCCTGGGGCGCCCCAGCACTTATGCTTTGGAAGCCCCATGCTGGGGCGACCCAGCCCTTAGTCTTGGGAGCCCCAGGCCTGCGGCGCCCCAGCCCTTAGGCTTAGGGAGCCCCAGGCATGGGACACCCCAGCCCTTAGGCTTTGGCAGCCCCAGGCCTGGAGCGCCCCAGCCCTTAGGCTTTGGCAGCCCCAGGCCTGGAGCGCCCCAGCCCTTAGTCTTTGGGAGTCCCAGGCCTGGAGCGCCCCAGCACTTAGGCTTTTGGAGCCCCACGCCTGGGGTGCCCCAGCCCTTAGGCTTAGGGTGCCTCAGGCATGGGGTGCCCCAGCCCTTAGGCCTTGGGAGCCCCAGGCCTGGGGCGCCCAAGCCCTTAGGTTTGGGAGCCAAAGGTTTGGGGGCCCCTTTCCCTTAGGTTTTGGGAGACCCAGGCCTGGGGCGCCCCAGCCCTTAGGCTTAGGGAGGACCTGGCCTGTGTCGCCCCAGCACTTAGATTTGGGACCCCAGGCCTGGGGCGCACCAGCACTTAGGCTTTGGAACACCAGGCTTGTGGCGACCCAGCCCTTAGGCTTTGGGAGCCGAAGGCCTGCGGCGCCCCAGCCCTTAGTTTAGGGAACCCCAGGCCTGTGGCGCCCCAGCCCATAGCATAGGGAGCCCCTACTTGGGGCGCCCCAGCCCTTAGCCTTAGGGAGCCCCTGGCCTGGGACGCCCCAGCCCTTAGGCTTAGGGAGTCCCCGGCCGGGAGCACCCCAACCCTTAGGCTTAGGGAGCCCCAAGCCGGGGGCACACCAACCATTAGGCTAAGGGAGCCCCAGGCCTGGGGAGACCCAGCCCTTAGGCTTAGGGAGGCCCAAGCGGGGACACCCCATCCCTTAGGCTTTGGTAGCCCCAAGCCTGCGGCGACCCAGCCCTTAGGCTTTGGTAGCCCCAGGCCTGCGGCACCCCATCCCTTTGTCTTAGCGAGACCCAGGCCTGGGGCGCCAAAACCCTTAGGCTTATGGAGCCCCAGGCCTGGAGCGCCCCAGCCCTTAGCATTAGCGATCTCCAGCCCAGTGGAGCCCCAGCCTTTAGGTTTGGGGTGCCCCAGGCCTGGGGAACCCCAGCCATTGGGTTTGGGAGCCCCAGGCCTGGGGCGCCCCAGCCCTTAAGCTTATGGAGCCCCAGGCCTGGGGCGTCCCAGCCCTTAGGATTAGGGAGCCCCAGGCCTGGGACGCCGCAGCCCTAAGTCTTTGGAAGCCTCAGGTCTGTTTCGCGCCAGCCCTTAGGAATTGGGAGCCCCAGGCCTGGGGCTCCCCAACCCTTAGGCTTTGGGAGCCCAGGTCTGTGGGGCCCCAGGCCTTAGGCTTTGGTAGCCCCATGCCTGGGGCGCCCCAGCGTTTAGGCTTAGGGGGCCACAGGCCTGGGGCGCTCCAGCTGTTAGGCTTTGTGAGCCCCAGGCCTGGGGCGCCCCAGCCCTTAGTCTTAGGGAGCCCCACGCCTGGTGCGTCCCAGCCTTTAAGCTAAGGGAGCACCTGGCCTGGGATGCCCCAGCCCTTAGGCTTAGGTAGCCCCAGGCCTGGGTCGCCCCTGTTCTTAGGCTTAGGGAGCCCCACGCCTGAGGCGCCCCAGCTCTTAGGCTTAGGGAGCCCCAGGCCTGGGACCCCCCAGCACTTAGTCTTCGAAACCTCAGGTCTGGGGCGCCCCAGCCCTTAGGCTTAGGGAGACCCAGGCCTGGGACGCATCAGCCCTTAGTCTTAGGGGGCCCCAGGCCTGGGCGTCCCAGCCCTTAAGCCTAGGGCGCCCCAGGCCTAGGGCTCCCCAGCCCATAGTTTTGGGCAGCCCCATGTCTGGGGCGCCCCAGCCCTTATTCTTGGGAGCCCCAGGCCTGGGGCACCCCAGCCCTTAGGCTTTGGAACACCAGACTTGTGGCGCCCCAGCCCTTAGGCTTTGGGAGGCGAAGGCATGGGGAGCCCCAGCTCTTAGGCTTAGGGAGCCCTAGGCCTGGGTTGCCCCAGCCCTTAGGCTTTGGAACCCCAGGCCTGGGGCGCCCCTGCACTTAGGTTTTGGTAGCCCCATGCCTGGGGCGCCCCAGCACTTATGCTTTGGGAGCCCCATGCCTGGGGCGACCCAGCCCTTAGTCTTGGGAGTCCCAGGCCTGCGGCGCCCCAGCCCTTAGGCTTAGGGATCCCCAGGCCTGGGACACCCCAGCCCTTAGGCTTTGGCAGCCCCAGTCCTGGAGTGCCCCAGTCCTTAGTCTTTGGGAGTCCCAGGCCTGGAGCGCCCCAGCACTTAGGCTTTTGGAGCCCCACGCCTGGGGTGTCCCAGCCCTTAGGCTTAGGGTGCCTCAGGCATGGGGTGCCCCAGCCCTTAGGCCTTGGGAGCCCCAGGCCAGGGGCGCCCCAGCTCTTAGGCTTAGGGAGCCGAAGTTTTGGGGGCCCCTTTCCCTTAGGTTTTGGGAGACCCAGGCCTGGGGCGCCCCAGCCCTTAGGCTTAGGGAGCACATGGCCTGTGTCGCCCCAGCACTTAGGTTTGGGACCCCAGGCCTGTGGCGCACCAGCACTTAGGCTTTGGAACACCAGGCTTGTGGCGACCCAGCCCTTAGGCTTTGGGAGCCGAAGGCATGGGGAGCCCCAGCCCTTAGGCTTAGGGAGCCCAAGGCCTGGGGCGCCCCAGCACTTAGTCTTAGGGAACCCCAGGCCTGTGGCGCCCCAGCCCATAGGATAGGGAGCCCCTACTTGGGGCGCCCCAGCCCTTAGCCTTAGGGAGCCCCTGGCCTGGGACGCCCCAGCCCTTAGGCTTAGGGAGTCCCCAGCCGGGAGCACCCCAACCCTTAGGCTAAGGGAGCCCCAGGCCTGGGGAGACCCAGCCCTTAGGCTTAGGGAGGCCCAAGCGGGGGCACCCCAACCCTTAGGCTTTGGGAGCCCCAGGCCTGCGGCGACCCAGCCCTTAGGCTTTGGGAGCCCCAGGCCTGCGGCACCCCATCCCTTTGGCTTAGCGAGACCCATGCCTGGGGCGCCCCAACCCTTAGGCTTATGGAGCCCCAGGCCTGGAGCGCCCCAGCCCTTAGGATTAGCGATCTCCAGGCCAGTGGAGCCCCATCCTTTAGGTTTGGGGTGCCCCAGGCCTGGGGAAACCCAGTCATTAGGCTTTGGGAGCCCCAGGCCTGGGGCGCCCCAGACCTTAGGATTATGGAGCCCCAGCTCTGGGGCGCCCCAGCCCTTAGGCTTCGGAACCCTAGGCCTGGGGCGACCCAGCCTTTAGGCTTAGGGAGCCCCAGGCCTGGGGAACCCCAGCCCTTAGGCTTTGGGAGCCCCAGGCCTGGGGCGCCCCAGCCCTTAGGCTTATGGAGCCCTAGGCCAGGGGCTCCCCAGCCCTTAGGCATTGGGAGCCCTAGGCCTGGGGCGTTCAGGCCCTTAGGATTTGGGAGCCCCAGGGCTCGGGCGCCCGAACCCTTAGGCTTTTTGAGCCCCAGGTCTGGGGCGCCCCTTTCCCTTCTGTTTTGGGAGCCCCAGTCCTGGGGCGCCATAGCCCTTAGTCTTAGGGAGGCCCAGGCCTGGGGCGCCCCAGGCCTTAGGCTTTGGAACCCTAGTCCTGGGGCGCCCCAGCCCGTAGGCTTTTGTAGCCCCAGGCTGGGGCGCCCCAGCCCTTAGGCTTAGGGAGTCCCAGGCCCGGGGCGCCCCGGCCTGTAGGATTTGGTAGCCCCACGCTTGGGCGCCCCAGTCCTTAGGCTTAGGGAGTCCCAGGCCCGGGGTGCCCCAGCCCTTAGGCTCAGGCAGCCCCAGGCCCGGGGCTCCCCAGCCCTTAGGATTTTGAGCCTCAGGCCTGGGGCGCCCGAGCCCTTAGGCTTTGGGAGCCGCAGGTCAGGAGGCCCCATTCCCTTTGGTTTTGGGAGCCCCAGTCCTGGGGCGCCGCAACCCTTAGGATAAGGGAGGACCTGGCCTGTGTCGCCCCAGCCTTTTGGATTTGGGAGCCCCAGGCCTGGGGCGCCCCAGCCCTTAGGCTTTAGGAGCCCCAGGCCTGGGGCGCCCCAGACCTTAGGCTTTGGGAGCCTCAGGCCTGCGGCGCCCCAGCCCTTAGGATTTGGGAGCCCCAGGCCTGCGGCGCACCAGCCCTTAGGCTTAGCGAGCCCCAGGCCTTAGGCTTTGGGAGCCCCAGGCCTGGGGAGCCCCCGTCCTTAGTCTTGGGGAGCCCCAGGCCTGGGGTGCCCCAGCCCTTAGGCTTAGGGAGCGAAGGCCTGGGGCGCCCCAGCCCTTAGGATAAGGGAGGACCTGGCCTGGGTCGCCCCAGCCCTTTGGATTTGGGAGCCCCAGGCCTGGGGCGCCCCAGCCCTTAGGTTTTGGGAGCCCCAGGCCTGGGTCACCCCAGCCCTTAGGCTTTGGGAGCCTCAGGCCTGGGGCGCCCCAGCCCTTAGGATTTGGGAGCCCCAGGCCTGTGGCGCCCAGCCCTTAGTCTTAGGGAGCTCTAGGCCTGGGACGCCGCAGCGCTTAGTCTTTGGAAGCCTCAGGTATGTTGCGCTCCAGCCCTTAGGATTTGGGAGCCCCAGGCCTGGGGCTCCCCAACCCTTAGGCTTTGGGAGCCCCAGGTCTGTAGGGCCCCAGGCCTTAGGCTTTGGGAGCCCCAGGCCAGGGGCGTGCCAGCCTTAGGCTTTGGTAGCCCCATGCCTCGGGCGCCCCAGCGCTTAGGATTAGGGGGCCACAGGCCTGGGCGCTCCAGCCCTTAGGCTTTCGGAGCCCCAGGCCTGAGGCGCACCAGCCCTTAGGCTTAGGGAGCCCCTGGCCTGGGGCACCACAACCTTTAGGCTTATGGAGCCCCAGGCCTGGGGTGCCCCAGCCCTTAAGCTAAGGGAGCACCTGGCCTGGGGAGCCCCAGCCCTTAATCTTAGGGAGCCCCAGGCCTGTGGCGCCCCAGCCTTTAGGCTTTGAGAGCGCCAGGCCTGGGCGCTCCAGCCCTTACGATTTGGGACCCTAGTCCTGGGGCGCCACAGCCCTTAGGCTTAGGGAGCACCTGGCCCGGGGACCCCAGCACTTAGGCTTAGGGACTCCCAGGCCGGGGGGCCCCAGAACTTAGGCTTTGGGAGCTCCAGGCCTGGGGCGCCCCAGCCATTAGGTCTTGAAAGCCTCAGGCCTGGGGCTTCACAGCCGTTAGGCTAAGGAGCCCCTGACTGGGGCGCCCCAGCCCTTCGGATTAGGGAGCCCCAGGCTTGGGACTCCCCAACCCTGAGGTTGGGAAGCCCCAGGCTTGGAGCGCACCAGGCCTTAGGCTTAGGAAGCCCCAGGCCCGGGATGCCCCATCCCTTAGGCGAAGGGAGCCCCAGGCCCGGGGCTCCCCAGCCCTTAGGCTTAGGGAGCCCCAAGCCTGTGGCGCTCAGCCCTTAGTCTTAGGGAGCTCCAGGCCTGGGACGCCGCATACCTTAGTTTTTGGAAGACTCTGGTCTGTTGCGCCCCAGCCCTTAGGATTCTGGAGCCCCAGGCCTGGGGTGCCCCAACCCTTAGGCTTTGGGAGCCCCAGGTCTGTGGGGACCCAGGCCTTAGGCTTTGGGAGCCCCAGGCCAGGGGCACGCCAGCCTTAGTCTTTGGTAGCCCCATGCCTGGGACGCCCCAGCGCTTAGGCTTAGGGGGCCACAGGCCTGGGGCGCTCCAGCCCTTAGGCTTTGGGAGCACCAGGCCTTGGGCGCCCCAGCCCTTAGGCTTAGGGAGCCCCACGCCTGGGGCGCCCAAGCCCTTAGGCTTAAGGAGCCCCTGGCCTGGGGCACCACAGCCCGTAGGCTTATGGAGCCCACGGCCTGGGGCGCCCCAGCCCTTAAGCTAAGGGAGCACCTGGCCTGGGGAGCCCCAGCCCTTAGGCTTAGGGAGCCCCAGGCCTGGGACGCCCCAGCACTTAGCCTTCGAAACCTCAGGTCTGGGGCGCCCCAGCCCTTAGGCTTAGGGAGACCCAGACCTGGGACGCATTAGCCCTTAGGCTTAGGGGGCCCCAGGCATGGGGCGACCCAGCCCTTAAGCTTAGGGCTTCCCAGGCCTGGGGTGCCCCAGCCCTTAGGCTTAGCGAGCCCCTGGCCTTAGGCTTTGGGAACCCTAGGCCTGGGGCACCCCAGCCCTTAGGCTTTGGGAGCCCCGTGCCTGGGGCGCCGCAGCTCTTAGCCTTTGGGAGCCCCAGGCTTTTGGCGCCACAGTCCTTAGGTTTAGGAAGCCCCAGGCCCGGGGCACCCCAACATTTAGACTTAGGGAGCCCCAGGCCCAGGGCTTCCCAGCCCTTGGGATTTGGGAGCCCCTGGGCCTGTGGAGCCCCAGCCCTTAGGCTTAGGGAGCCCAGGCCTGGAGCGCCCCAGACTTTAGTCTTAGGGAGCCCCAGTCCTGGGGCGCCACAGTCCTTAGTCTTAGGGAGGCCCAGGCCTGGGTCGCCCCATCCCTTAGGCTTTGGAACCCCAGTCCTGGGGCGCCCCAGCCCGTAGGCTTTGGTAGCCCCAGGCTGGGGCGCCCCAGCCCTTAGGCTTAGGGCGTCCCAGGCCCGGGCAGCCCCAGCCCTTAGGCTTTGGGAGCCCCAGGCCTGGGGCGCCCCAGCCCTTAGGCTTTGGGAGCCCCGTGCCTGCGGCCCTCCAGCCCTTTGGCTTTGGGAGCCCCAGGCTTGTTGCGCCCCAGTCCTTAGGCTTAGGAAGCCCCACGCCCGGGCGCCCCAACACTTAGGCTTAGGAAGCCCCAGGCTTGGGGCGCCCCAGCCTTTAGGCTTAGGGAGCCCCAAGCCTGGGGCGCCACAGCCCTTAGGCTGTGGGAGACCCAGGCCTGGGGAGCCCCAGACCTTAGTCTTTGGGAGCCCCAGGCCTGGGACGCCCCAGCCCTTAGGCTTAGGGAGCCAGGGCCTGGGGCGCCCCAGCCCTTATGCTTAGGGAGCCCCAGGCCTGGGCGCACCAGCACTTAGGATAAGGGAGCCCCAGGTGGGCGCCCCAGCCTTTAGGCTTAGGGAGCCCTAGGCCTTGGACTCCCCAGCCCTTAGGATTAGGGAGCCCCAAGCCTGGGGTGCCCTAGCCCTGAGGCTTTGGGAGCCCCGGGCCTAGGGTGCCCCAGCCCTTAGGCTTTGGGTACCCAGGCCTGGGGCGGCCCAGCCCTAAGGCTTTCGGAGTCCCAGGTCTGGGGGGCCCCAGCCCTTAGGCTTTGGGAGCCCCAGTTCTGGGGCAACCCAGCCCTTAGGCTTAGGGAGCCCCAGGCCTGTGGCGCCTCAGCCTTTAAGCTTTGAGAGCGCCAGGTCTGGCGCGCCCCAGCCCTTAGGCTTTGGGAGCCCCAGGCCTGTGGCGCCTCAGCCTTTAAGCTTTGAGAGCGCCAGGCCTGGAGCGCCCCAGCCCTTAGGCTTTGGGAGCCCCAGGCCTGGAGTGCCCCAGCCCTTAGGATTTGGGACCCCAGTCCTGGGGCACCACAGCCTTTAGGCTTCGGGAGCACCTGGCCAGGGGCGCCCCAGCCCTTAGGCTTAGGGAGCCCCAGGCCTGGGCGCCCCAGCCCTAAGGCTTAGGGACTCCCAGGCCTGGGGGCCACAGCCCTTAGGCTTAGGGAACCCCTGGCCTGGGTTACCCCAGACCTTAGGCTCTGGGAGCCCCAGGCCTCGGCCGCCCCAGGCATTAGGTTTTGGGAGCCCCAGGCCTGTGGCGCCCCAGCCGTTAGGCTGGGAGCCCCATGCCTGAGGCGCCCCAGCGCTTAGGCTTAGCAAGCCCCAGGCCTTAGGCTTTGGGAACCCTAGGCCTGGGGCGCCCCAGCCCTTAGGCTTTGGGAGCCCCGTGCCTGGGGCGCCGCAGCTCTTAGGTTTTGGGAGCCCCAGGCTTGTGGCGCCCCAGTCCTTAGGCTTAGGAAGCCCCAGGCCCGGGGCTTAGGGAGCCCAGGCCTGGAGCGCCCCAGACTTTAGTCTTAGGGAGCCCAGTCCTGGGGCGCCACAGCCCTTAGTCTTAGGGAGACTCAGGCCTTGGTCGCCCCATCCCTTAAGCTTTGGGACATAAGGCCTGGGGTGCCCCAGCCCTTAGGCTTTGGAACCCCAGTCCTGGGGCTCCCCAGTCCGTAGGCTTTGGTAGCCCCAGGCTGGGCCGCCCCAGCCCTTAGGCTTAGGGAGTCCCAGGCCCGTGGCGCCCCAGCCCTTAGGCTTTGGTAGCTCCAGGCCTGGGGCGCCCCAGCCCTTAGGATTTGGGAGCTCCAGGCCTGGGGCGCCCCAGCCCTTAGGCTTTGGGAGCCCTAGGCCTGGGGCGCCCTAGCCCTTAGGCTTAGCGAGCCCCAGGCCTTAGGCTTTGGGAACCCTAGGCCTGCGGCGCCCCAGCCATTAGGCTTTGGGAGCCCCGTGCCTGGGGAGCCCCAGCCCTTTGGCTTTGGGAGCCCCAGGCTTGTTGCGCCCCAGTCCTTAGGCTTAGGAAGCCCAAGGCCCAGGGCGCCCCAACACGTAGGCTTAGGGAGACCCTGGCTTGGGTCGCCCCAGCCTTTAGGCTTAGGGAGCCCCAGGCCTGGGGCGCCACAGCCCTTAGGCTGTGGGAGACACAGGCCTGGGGAGCCCCAGGCCTTTGTCTTTGGGAGCCCCAGGCCTGGGGCGCCCCAGCCCTTAGGCTTCGGGAGCCAAGTCTTCGGGTGGCCCAGCCCTTAGACTTAGGGAGCGCAAGGCCTGGGGTGCCCCAGGCCTTAGGCTTTGGGAGCCCCAGGCCAGGGGCGCCCCAGCCCTTAGGCTTTGGTAGCCCCATGCCTGGGGCGCCCCAGCGCTTAGGGTTAGGGAGCCACAGGCCTGGGGCGATCAAGCCCTTAGGCTTTGGGAGCCCCAGGCCTGGGGCGCCCCATCCCTTTGGATTAGCGAGACCCAGGCCTGTGGCTCCCCAACCCTTAGGCTTAGGGAGCCCCAAGCCTGGGGTGCCCCAGCCCTTAGGCTTGGGAACCCTAGGCCTGGAGCGACCCAGCCCTTAGGCTTAGCGAACTCCATGCCTGGGGAGCCCCAGCCTTTAGGCTTAGGGAGCCCAACGCCTGGGGAACCCCAGTCCTTAGACATTGGGAGCCCTAGGCCTGGGGCTCCCCAGCCCTTGTGCTTATGGAGCCCTTGGCCAGGGGCTCCCCAGCCCTTAGGCATTGGGAGCCCTAGGCCTGGGGCGCTCAGGCCCTTAGGATTTGGGAGCGCCAGGCCTCGGGCGCCCGAGCCCTTAGGCTTTTTGAGCCCCAGTTCTGGGGCGCCCCTTTCCCTTCGGTTTTGGGAGCCCAAGTCCTGGGGCGCCACAGCCCTAAGTCTTAGGGAGGCCCAGGCCTGGGGCGCCCCAACCCTTAGGCTTTGGAACCCTAGTCCTGGGGCGCCCCAGCCCGTAGGCTTTTGTAGACCAAAGCTAGGGCGCCCAGCCCTTAGGCTTAGGGAGTCCCAGGCCCGGGGCGTCCCGGCCCTTAGGCTTTGGGAGCCCCAGGCCCGGGTGCCCCAGCCTTAGCCTTAGGATGCCCCAAGCCCGTGGCACCCCAGCCCTTAAGTTTTGGGAGCCCCAGGCCCGGGGTGCCCCTGCTCTTAGGCTTAGGGAGCCCCACGCCCGGGGTGCCCCAGCCCTTAGGATTTGGGAGCCTCAGGCCTGGGGTGCCAGAGCCCTTAGGCTTTGGGAGCCGCATGTCTGGGGGCCCCTTTCCCTTAGGTTTTGGGGGCCCCAGGCCTGGGGCACCCCTACCCTTAGGATAAGGGAGGACCTGGCCTGTGTCGCCCCAGGCCTTACGCCTGGGACCCCAGGCCTGGGGCGCCCCAGCCCTTAGGTTTGGGAGCCCCATTCCTGGGGTGCCCCAGCCCTTAGGCTTAGCGAGCCCCAGGCCTTAGGCTTTGGGAACCCTAGGCCTGGGGCGCCCCAGCCCTTAGGCTTTGGGAGCCCCGTGCCTGGGGAGCCGCAGCTCTTAGGCTTTGGGAGCCCCAGGCCCGGGGCGCCCCAACACTTAGGCTTAGGGAGCCCAGGCCTGGAGCGCCCCAGATTTTAGTCTTAGGGAACCCCAGTCCTGGGGTGCCACAGCCCTTAGTCTTAGGGAGGCCCAGGCCTGGGTCGCCCCATCCCTTAAGCTTTGGGACATAAGGCCTGGGGTGCCCCAGCCCTTAGGCTTTGGAACCCCAGTCCTGGGGCGCCCCAGCCCGTAGGCTTTGGAAGCGCCAAGCTGGGGCGCCCTAGCCCTTAGGCTTAGCGAGCCACAGACCTTAGGCTTTGGGAACCCTAGGCCTGGGGCGCCTCATCCCTTAGGCTTTGGCAGCCTCGTGCCTGGGGCGCCCCAGCCCTTAGGCTTAGGGAGCCACAGGCCTCGGGCGCCCCAGCCCTTAGGCTTAGCGAGCCCCAGGCCTTAGGCTTTGGGAACCCTAGGCCTGGGTCGCCCCATCCCTTAAGCTTTGGGACATAAGGCCTGGGGCGCCCCAGCCCGTAGGCTTTGGTAACCCCAGGCTGTGGCGCCCCAGCCCTTAGGCTTAGGGCGTCCCAGCCCGTGGTGCCCCAGCCCTTAGGCTTTGGTAGCTCCAGGCCTTTGGCACCCCAGCCCTTAGGATCTGGGAGCCCCAGGCCTGGGGCACCCCAGACCTTAGGCTTAGCGAGCCCCAGGCCCCAGGCCTTTTGCTTTGGGAGCCCCAGGCTTGTTGCTCCCCAGTCCTTAGGCTTAGGAAGCCCCAGGCCCTGGGCGTCCCAACACGTAGGCTTAGGGACCCCCTGGCTTGGGTCGCCCCAGCCTTTAGTCTTAGGGAGCCCCAGGCCTGGGGCGCCACAGCCCTTAGGCTGTTGGAGACCCAGGCCTGGGGAGCCACAGTCCTTAGTCTTTGGGAGCCCCAGTGCTGGGGCGCTCCAGCCCTTAGGCTTCGGGAGCCAAGCCTTGGGGTGCCCCAGCCCTTAGACTTAGGGAGCCCAAGGCCTAGGGCGCCCCAGCACTTCGGATAAGGGAGCCCCAGGTGTGCGCCCCAGCCTTTAGGCTTAGGGAGCCCCAGGCCTGGGGCGCCACAGCCCTTAGGCTGTGGGGGACCCAGGCCTGGGGAGCCCCAGTCCTTAGTCTTTGGGAGCCCCAGGCCTGGGGCGCCCCAGCCCTTAGGCTTCGGAAGCCAAATCTTGGGGTGCCCCAGCCCTAATACTTAGGGAGCCCAAGGCCTGAGGCGCCCCAGGCCATAGGCTTTGGGAGTCCCAGGCCTGGGGCGCCCCAGCCCATAGGCTTAGGAAGCCCCAGGGCTGGGCGCCCCAGCACTTATGATAAGGGAGTACCAGGTGGGCGCCCCAGCCGTTAGGCTTAGGGAGCCCTAGGCCTTGGACTCCCCAGCCCTTAGGATTAGGGAGCCCCAGGCCTGGGGTGCCCCAGCCCTTAGGCTTTGGGAGCCCCAGGCCTAGGGCGCCCCAGCCCTTAGGCTTTGGGAACCCAGCCCTGTGGCGGCCCAGCCCTTAGGCTTTGGGAGTCCTAGGTCTGAGGCGCCCCAGCCCTTAGGCTTTGGGAGCCCCAGGTCTGGGGCAACCCAGCCCTTAGGCTTACGGAGCCCCAAGTCTGTGGCGCCCCAGGCCTTAGGCTTTGGGAGCCCCAGGCCAGGGGCACCCCAGGCCTTAGGCTTTGGTAGCCCCATGCCTGGGGCGCCCCAACGCTTAGGCTTATGGAGAAACAAGCCTGGGGCGCTCAAGCCCTTAGGCTTTGGGCGCCCCAGGCCTGGGGCGCCCCAGCCCTTAGGCTTAGGGAGCCCCACGCCAGGGGCGCCCCAGCCCTTAGGCTTAGGGAGCCCCTGGCCTGGGGCACCACAGCCCTTAGACTTATGGAGCCCCAGGCCTGTGGCGCCCCAGCCCTTAAGCTAAGGGAGCACCTGGCCTGGGACGCCCCAGCCCTTAGGCTTAGGGTCTCCCAGGCCTGGGGTGCCCCTGCCCTTAGGCTTAGGGAGCCCCACGCCTGAGGCGCCCCAGCGCTTAGGCTTAGGGAGCCCCAGGCTGGGGTGCTTCAACCCTTAAAGTTAGGGAGCCCCAGGCCTGCGGCGAACCAGCCCTTAGGTTTGGGAGCCCCAGGCCTGGGGCGCCCCCGCCCTTAGGCTTAGGGAGCCCCAGGCCTGGGGCGTCCCAGCCCTTAAGCTTAGGGCACCCCAGGCCTGGGGCTCCCCAGCCCTTAGGTTGGGAGACCAAGGCCTGGGGCGCCCCAGCCCTTAGGTTTTTGTAGCCCCAGGCCTGGGGCGCCCCAGCCCTTATGCTTTGGGTGCCCCAGGCCTGGGGCGCCCAAGCCCTTAGGTTTGGGAGCCCCAGGCCTGCGGCGACCCAGCCCTTAGGTTTGGGAGCCCCAGGCCTGGGGCGCCCCCGCCCTTAGGCTTAGGGAGACCCAGGCCTGGGGCGCCCCTGCCCTTAGGCTTAGGGAGCCCCATGCCTGGGACACCCCAGCCCTTAGGCTTTGGCAGCACCAGTCCTGGAGCGCCTCAGCCCTTAGTCTTTGGGATTCCCAGGCCTGGAGCGCCCCAGGACTTAGGCTTTTGGAGCCCCATGCCTGGGGTGCCCCAGCTCTTAGGCTTAGGGTGCCCCAGGCATGGGGCGCCCCAGCCCTTAGGCTTAGGGAGCCGCAGGTCTGGGGGCCGCTTTCCCTTAGGTTTTGGGAGCCCTAGGCCTGGGGCGCCAGCCCTTAGGCTTAGGGAGAACATGGCCTGTGTCGCCCCAGCACTTAGGTTTGGGACCCCAGGCCTGGGGCGACCCAGCACTTAGGCTTTGGAACACCAGGCTTGTGGCGCCCCAGCCCTTAGGCTTAGGGAGCCGAAGGCATGGGGAGCCCCAGCCCTTAGGCTTAGGGAGCCCTAGACCTGGGTTGCCCCAGCCCTTAGGCTTGGGGAGCCGCAGGTGTGGGGGCCGCTTTCCCTTAGGTTTTGGGAGCCCTAGGCCTGGGGCGCCAGCCCTTAGGCTTAGGGAGAACATGGCCTGTGTCGCCCCAGCACTTAGGTTTGGGACCCCAGGCCTGGGGCGCCCCAGCACTTAGGCTTTGGAACACCTGGCTTGGGGCGCCCCAGCCCTTAGGCTTAGGGAGCCGAAGGCATGGGGAGCCCCAGCCCTTAGGCTTAGGGAGCCCAAGGCCTGGGTTGCCCCAGCCCTTAGGCTTTGGAACCACAGGCCTGTGGCGCCTCAGCCCTTAGGCTTAGGGAGCCCCAAGCCGGGGGCACCCCATCCCTTAGGCTTTGGGAGCCCCAGGCCTGGGGCATCCAAGCCCTTCGGCTTTGGGAGTCCCAGGCCTGGGGCGCCCCATCCCTTTGGCTTAGCGAGACTCAGGCCTGGGGCGCCCCAACCCTTAGGCTTAGGGAGCCCCAAGCCTGGGGCGCCCGTGCCCTTAGGCTTGGGAACCCTAGGCCTGGGGCGACCCAGCCCTAAGGCTTAGCGAGCTCCAGGCCTGGGGAGCCCCAGCCTTTAGGCTTAGGGAGCCCCAGGCCTGGGGAACCCCAGCCCTTAGGCTTGGGAGCCCCAGGCCTGGGGCGCCCCAGCCCTTAGCTTTATGGAGCCGTAGGCCAGGGGCTCCCCAGCCCTTAGGCATTGGGAGCCCTAGCCTGGGTCGCCCCAGCCCTTAGGCTTTGGGAGCCCCAGGCTTGTTGCGCCCCAGTCCTTAGGATTAGGGAGCCCCAGGCACGGGGCGCCCCAACTCATAGGCTTAGGGGCCCCCTGGCTTGGGTCGACCCAGCCTTTAGGCTTAGGGAGCCCCAGGCCTGGGGCGCCACAGCCCTTAGGCAGTGGGAGCCCCAGGCCTGGGGCGCCCCAGCCCTTAGGCTTCGGGAGCCAAATCTAGGGGTGCCCCAGCCCTTAGACTTAGGGAGCCCAAGGCCTGGGGCGCCCCAGGCCATAGGCTTTGGGAGTCACAGGCCTGGGGCGCCCCAGCTCTTAGGCTTAGGGAGCCCCAGGCCTGGGCGCCCCAGCACTTAGGATAAGGGAGCCCCAGGTGGGCGCCCCAGCCTTTAGGCTTAGGGAGCCCTAGGCCTTGGATTCCCCAGCCCTTAGGATTAGGGAGCCCCAGGCCTGGGGTGCCCCAGCCCTTAGGCTTTGGGAGCCCCAGGCCTAGGGCGCCCCAGCCCTTAGGGTTTGGGAACCCAGCCCTGGGGCGGCCCAGCCCTTTGGCTTAGGGAGTCCCAGGTCTGAGGCGCCCCAGCCCTTAGGCTTTGGGAGCCTCAGGTCTGGGGCAACCCAGCCCTTAGGCTTACGGAGCCCCAGGTCTGTGGCGCCCCAGGCCTTAGGCTTTGGGAGCCCGAGGTCAGGGGCGCCCCTGCCCTTAGGCTTTGGTAGCCCCATGCCTGGGGCACCCAGCGCTTAGGCTTAGGGAGCCACAGGCCTGGGCGCTCAAGCCCTTAGGCTTTGGGAGCCCCTGGCCTGGGGCGCCTGATCCCTTTGGATTAGCGAGACCCAGGTCTAGGGCGCCCCAACCCTTAGGCTTAGGGAGCCCAAGGCCTGGGGTCCCCAGCCCTTAGGCTTGGGAACCCTAGGCCTGAAGCGACCCAGCCATTAGGCTTAGCGAACTCCAGGCCAGGGGAGCCCCAGCCTTTAGGTTTAGGGAGCCCCAGGCCTGGGGAACCCCAGCCCTTAGACTTTGGGAGCCCCAGCCTGGGGCGCCCCAGCCCTTAGGCTTATGGAGCCCTAGGCCAGGGGCTCCCCAGCCCTTAGGCATTGGGAGGCCTAGGCCTGGGGCGCTCAGGCCCTTAGGATTTGGGAGGCCCAGGCCTCGGGCGCCTGAGCCCTTAGGCTTTTTGAGCCCCAGGTCTGGGGTGCCTCTTTCCCTTCGGTTTTGGGAGCCCAAGTCCTGGGGCGCCACAGCCCTTAGTCTTAGGGAGGCCCAGGCCTGGGTCGCCCCAGCCCTTAGGCTTTGGAACCCCAGTCCTGGGGCGCCCCAGCCCGTAGGCTTTTGTAGCCCAAGGTTGGGGCGCCCAGCCCTTAGGCTTAGG
Organism: Tenrec ecaudatus; assembly: GCF_050624435.1. Lineage (NCBI taxonomy): Eukaryota > Metazoa > Chordata > Mammalia > Afrosoricida > Tenrecidae > Tenrec > Tenrec ecaudatus. The sequence goes on along the minus strand of NC_134535.1, from coordinate 140,384,671 downwards.
GAGTCCCAGGCCCGGGGAATCCCGGCCCTTAGGCTTTGGGAGCCCCAGGCCCGCGGTGCCCCAGCCTTAGACTTAGGGTGCCTCAAGCCCGTGGCACCCCTGCCCTTAGGCTTTGGGAGCCCCAGGCCCGAGGTGCCCCAGCTCTTAGGCTTAGGGAGCCCCTGGCCCGGGGCGCCCCAGCCCTTAGGATTTGGGAGCCTCAGGCCTGGGGCGCCAGAGCCCTTAGGCTTTGGGAGCCGCAGGTCTGGGGGCCCCTTTCCCTTAGGCTTTGGGAGCCCCATGCCTGGGGCGCCCCAGCCCTTAGGCTTAGCGAGCCTCAGGCCTTAGGCATTGGGAACCCTAGGCCTGGGGCGCCCCTGCCCTTCGGCTTTGGGAGCCCCGTGCCTGGGGCGCCGCAGCTCTTAGGCTTTGGGAGCCCCAGGACGGGGGCGCCCCAACACTTAGGCTTAGGGAGCCCAGCCCTGGAGCGCCCCAGACTTTAGTCTTAGGGAGCCCCAGTCCTGGGTCACCACAGCCCTTAGTCTTAGGGAGGCCCAGGCCTGGGTCGCCTCATCCCTTAAGCTTTGGGACATAAGGCCTGGGGTGCCCCAGCCCTTAGGCTTTGGAACCCCAGGCCTGGGGCGCCCCAGCCCGTAGGCTTTGGTAGCCCCAGGCTGGGGCGCCCCGGCCCTTAGGCTTAGCGAGCCCCAGGCTTTAGGCTTTGGGAACCCTAGGCCTGGGGCGCCCCAGTCCTTAGTCTTTGGGAGCCCCAGGCTTTGGCACCCCAGCACATAGGATAAGGGAGCTCCAGGTGGGCGCCTCAGCCTTTAGGCTTAGGGAGCCCTAGGCCTTGGACTCCCCAGCCCTTAGGATTAGGGAGCCCCAGGCCTGGGGTGCCCCAGCCCATAGGCTTTGGGAGCCCCAGGCCTAGGGCGCCCCAGCCCTTAGGCTTTGGGAACCCAGCCCTGTGGCGGCCCAGCCCTTAGGCTTTGGGAGTCCCAGGTATGAGGCGCCCCAGCCCTTAGGCTTTGGGAGCCCCAGGTCTGGGGCAACCCAGCCCTTAGGCTTACGGAGCCCCAGGTCTGTGGCACCCCAGGCCTTAAGCTTTGGGAGCCCAGACCAGGGGCACCCCAGGCCTTAGGCTTTGGTAGCCCCAGGCTGGGGTGCTCCAACACTTAAAGTTAGGGAGCCCCATGCCTGGGGAGCCCCAGCCCTTAGGCTTTGGGAGACCCAGGCCGGGGACGCATCAGCCCTTAGGCTTAGGGGGTCCCAACCCTGGGGCGTCCCAGCCCTTAAGCTTAGGGCGCCCCAAGCCTGGGGCTTCCCAGCCCTTAGGTTTGGGAGACCAAGGCGTGGGGCGCCCCAGCCCTTAGATTTTGGTAGCCCCAGCCCTTATGTTTTGGGAGCCAAGGCCTGGGGCGCTCAAGCCCTTAGGCTTTGGGAGCCCCAGGCCTGGCGCGCCCCAGCTCTTAGGCTTAGGGAGCCCCACGCCTGGGGCGCCCCAGCACTTAGGCTTAGGGAGCCCCTGGCCTGGGGCACCACAGCCCTTAGGCTTATGGAGCCCCAGGCCTGTGGCGCCCCAGCCCTTAAGCTAAGGGAGCACCTGGCCTGGGACGCCCCAGCCCTTAGGCTTAGGGTGCCCCAGGCCTGGGGTGCCCCAGCCCGTAGGCTTAGGGAGCCCCAGGCGTGAGGCGCCCTAGCGCTTCTGCTTAGGGTTCCCCAGGCTGGGGTGCTCCAACCCTTAAAGTTAGGGAGCCCCAGGCCTGGGGAGCCCCAGCCCTTAGGCTTAGGGAGACCCAGGCCTGGGACGCATAAGCCCTTAGGCTTAGGGGGCCCCAACCCTGGGGCGTCCCAGCCCTTAAGCTTAGGGCGCCCCAAGCCTGGGGCTCCCCAGCCCTTAGGTTTGGGACACCAAGGCCTGGGGCGCTCCAGCCCTTAGGTTTTGGTAGCCCCAGGCCTGGGGCACCCCAGACCTTATGCTTTGGGAGCCCCAGGCCTGGGGCGCCCAAGCCCTTAGGTTTGGGAGCCCCAGGCCTGCGGCGCACCAGCCCTTAGGTTTGGGAGCCCCAGGCCTGGGGCGCCCCCGCCCTTAGGCTTAGGGAGACCCAGGCCTGGGGCGCCCCTGCCCTTAGGCTTAGGGAGCCCCATGCCTGGGACATCCCAGCCCTTAGGCTTTGGCAGCCCCACGCCTGGAGCGCCTCAACCCTTAGTCTTTGGTATTCCCAGGCCTTGAGCTCCCCAGCACTTAGGCATTTGGAGCCCCAAGCCTGGGGCGCCCCAGCCCTTAGGCTTAGGGAGCCGCAGGTCTGGGGGCCGCTTTCCCTTAGGTTTTGGGAGCCCTAGGCCTTGGGCGCCCCAGCCCTTAAGCTTAGGGGGGACCTGGCCTGTGTCGCCCCAGCAATTAGGTTTGGGACCCCAGGTCTGGGGCGCCCCAGCACTTAGGCTTTGGAACACCAGGCTTGGGGCGCCCCAGCCCTTAGGCTTAGGGAGCCGAAGGCATGGGGAGCCCCAGCCCTTAGGCTTAGGGAGCCCAAGGCCTGGTTTGGCCCAGCCCTTAGGCTTTGGAACCCCAGGCCTGGGGCGCCTCAGCCCTTAGACTTAGGGAGCCCCAGGCCTGGGGCGCCCCAGCCCGTAGGCTTAGGGAGCACAAGGCCTGGGGCGCCCCAGCCCTTAGTCTTAGAGAACCCCAGGCCTGTGGCGCCCCAGCCCATAGGCTAGGGAGCCCCTGCTTGGGGCGCCCCAGCCCTTAGCCTTAGGGAGACCCCGGCCTGGGACGCCCCAGCCCTTAGGCTTAGGGAGCCCCCGGCCTGGAGCACCCCAGCCCTTAGGCTTAGGGAGCACCAAGCCGGGGGCACCCCAGCCCTTAGGCTAAGGGAACCCCAGGCCTGGGGAGACCCAGCCCTTAGGCTTTGGGAGCCCCAGGCCTGGGGCGCCCCATCACTTTGGCTTAGCGAGACTCAGGCCTGGGGCGCCCCAACCCTTAGGCTTAGGGAGCCCCAGGCCTGGGGCTCCCCAGCCCTTAGGCTTGGGAAGCCTAGGCCTGGGGCGACCCAGCCCTTAGGCTTAGCGAGCTCCAGACACGGGGAGCCCCAGCCTTTAGGCTTAGGGAGCCCCAGGCCAGGGGAACCCCAGCCCTTCGGCTTGGGAGCCCCAGGCCTGGGGCGCCCCAACCCTTAGGCTTATGGAGCCCTAGGCCAGGGGCTTCCCAGCCCACAGGCATTGGGAGCCCTAAGCCTGGGGCGCTCAAGCCCTTAGGATTTGGGAGCCCCGTGCCTGGGGCACCCGAGCCCTTAGGCTTTTTGAGCCTCAGGTCTGGGGCGCCCCTTTCCCTTCGGTTTTGGGAGCCCCAGTCCTGGGGCACCACAGCCCTTAGTCTTAGGGAGGCCCAGGCCTGGGGCGCCCCAGCCCTTAGGCTTGGAACCCCAGTCCTGGGGCACCCCTGCCCGTAGGCTTTGGGAGCCCCAGGCTGGGGCGCCCCAGCCCTTAGTCTTAGGGAGTCCCAGGCTCGGGGCGCCCCGGCACTTAAGCTTTGGTAGCCCCAGGCTGGGGCGCCCCAGCCCTTAGGCTTAGGGAGTCCCAGGCCCGGGGTTTCCCAGCCCTTAGGCTTAGGGAGCCCCAGGCCCGTGGCGCCCCTGCCCTTAGGATTTTGAGCCTCAGGCCTGGTGGGGCCGAGCCTTAAGGCTTTCGGAGACGCAGGTCTGGGGGCCCATTTCCCTTAGGTTTTGGGAGCCCCAGGCCTGGGGCGCCCAAACCCTTAGGATAAGGGAGGACCTGGCCTGTGTCGCCCTAGCCCTTTGGATTTGGGAGCCCCAGCCCTTGGGCGCACCAGCCCTTAGGCTTAGCGAGCCCCAGGCCTTAGGCTTTGGGAACCCTAGGCCTGGGTCACCCCATCCCTTAAGCTTTGGGACATAAGGCCTGGGGCACCCCAGCCCTTAGGATTTGGGAGCCCCAGGCCTGGGGTGCCCCAGCCCTTAGACTTTGGGAGCCCCAGGCATGGGGCGCCCCAGCCCTTAGGCTTAGCGAGCCCCAGGCCTTAGGATTTGGAACCCTAGGCCTGGGGCGCCCCAACCCTTTGGCTTTGGGAGCCCCAGGCTTGTTGAGCCCCAGTCCTTAGGCTTAGGAAGCCCCAGGCCCGGGGCGCCCCAACTCGTAGGCTTAGGGAGCCCCTGGCTTGGGGCGCCCCAGCCCTTAGACTTAGGGAGCCCAAGGCCTGGGGCGCCCCAGCCTTTAGGCTTAGGGAGCTCCAGGCCTGGGCGCCCCAGCACTTAGGATAAGGGAGCCCCAGGTGGGCGCCCCAGCCTTTAGGCTTAGGGAGCCCCATGCCTGGCGCGCCACAGCCCTTAGGCTTAGGGTGCCCCAGGCATGGGAATCCCCAGGCCTTAGGCCTTGGGAGCCCCAAGCCTGGGGCGCCCCGGCCCTTAGGCTTAGGGAGCCGCAGGTCGGGGGGCCGCTTTCCCTTAGGTTTTGCGAGCCCTAGGCCTGGGGCGCACCAGCCCTTAGGCTAAGGGAACCCCAGGCCTGGGGAGACCCAGCCCTTAGGCTTAGGGAGGCCCAGGCCGGGGACGCCCCAACCCTTAGGCTTTTGGGAGCCCCAGGCCTGGGGCATCCCTGCCCTTCGGCTTTGTGGGCCCCAGGCCTGGGGAGCCCCATCCCTTTGGCTTAGCGAGACTCAGGCATGGAGAGCCCCAACCCTTAGGCTTAGGGAGCCCTAGGACTGGGGCGCCCCAGCACTTAGGCTTGGGAAGCCTAGGCCTGGGGCGACCCAGCCCTTAGGCTTAGCGAGCTCCAGACGCGGGGAGCCCCAGCCTTTAGGCTTAGGGAGCCCCAGGCCTGGGGAACCCCAGCCCTTCGGCTTTGGGAGCCCCAGGCCTGGGGCGCCCCAACCCTTAGGCTTATTGAGCCCTAGGCCAGGGGCTTCCCAGCCCACAGGCATTGGGAGCCCTAAGCCTGGGGCGCTCAAGCCCTTAGGATTTGGGAGCCCCGTGCCTGGGGCACCCGAGCCCTTAGGCTTTTTGAGCCTCAGGTCTGGGGCGCCCCTTTCCCTTCGGTTTTGGGAGCCCCAGTCCTGGGGCGCCTCAGCCCTTAGTCTTAGGGAGGCCCAGGCCTGGGGCGCCCCAGCCCTTAGGCTTTGGAACCCCAGTCCTGGGGCACCCCTGCCCGTAGGCTTTGGGAGCCCCAGGCTGGGGCGCCCCAGCCCTTAGTCTTAGGGAGTCCCAGGCTCGGGGCGCCCCGGCACTTAGGCTTTGGTAGCCCCAGGCTGGGGCGCACCAGCCCTTAGGCTTAGGGAGTCCCAGGCCCGGGGTTTCCCAGCCCTTAGGCTTAGGGAGCCCCAGGCCCGTGGCGCCCCAGCCCTTAGGATTTTGAGCCTCAGGCCTGGTGGGGCCGAGCCTTAAGGCTTTCGGAGACGCAGGTCTGGGGGCCCATTTCCCTTAGGTTTTGGGAGCCCCAGGCCTGGGGCGCCCAAACCCTTAGGATAAGGGAGGACCTGGCCTGTGTCGCCCTAGCCCTTTGGATTTGGGAGCCCAAGCCCTGGGGCGCACCAGCGCTTAGGCTTAGCGAGCCCCAGGCCTTAGGCTTTGGGAACCCCAGGCCTGGGTCACCCCATCCCTTAAGCTTTGGGACATAAGGCCTGGGGCACCCCAGCCCTTAGGCTTTGGTAGTTCCAGGCCTGGGGCGCCCCAGCCCTTAGGATTTGGGAGCCCCAGGCCTGGGGCGCCCCAGCCCTTAGGCTTAGCGAGCCCCAGGCCTTAGGATTTGGAACCCTAGGCCTGGGGCGTCCCAACCCTTTGGCTTTGGGAGTCCCAGGCTTGTTGAGCCCCAGTCCTTAGGCTTAGGAAGCCCCAGGCCCGGGGCGCCCCAACTCGTAGGCTTAGGGAGCCCCTGGCTTGGGTCGCCCCAGCCTTTAGGCTTAGGGAGCCCCTGGCTTGGGTCGCCCCAGCCTTTAGGCTTAGGGAGCCCCAGGCCTGGGGCGCCACAGCCCTTAGGCTGTGGGAGACCCAGGCCTGGGGTGCCCCAGTCCTTAGTCTTTGGGAGCCCCAGCCTGGGTCGCCCCAGCCCTTAGGCTTCGGGAGCCAAGTTTTGGGGTGCCCCAGCCCTTAGACTTAGGGAGCCCAAGGCCTGGGGCGCCCCAGCCTTTAGGCTTAGGGAGCTCCAGGCCTGGGCGCCCCAGCACTTAGGATAAGGGAGCCCCAGGTGGGCGCCTCAGCCTTTAGGCTTAGGGAGCCCCAGGCCTGGCGCGCCACAGCCCTTAGGCTTAGGGAGACCCAGGTCTGGGACGCATTAGCCCTTAGGCTTAGGGGGCACCAACCCTGGGCGTCCCAGCCCTTAAACTTAGGGCGCCCCAAGCCTGGGCTCCCCAGCCCTTAGGTTTGGGAGACCAAGGCCTGGGGCGCTCCAGCCCTTAGGTTTTGGTAGCCCCAGGCCTGGGGCGCCCCAGCCCTTATGCTTTGGGAGCCCCAGGCATGGGGCGCCCAAGCCCTTAGGTTTGGGAGCCCCAGGCCTGCGGCGCCCCAGCCCTTAGGTTTGGGAGCCCCAGGCCTGGGGCGCCCCCGCCCTTAGGCTTAGGGAGACCCAGGCCAGGGGCGCCCCTGCCCTTAGGCTTAGAGAGCCCCATGCCTGGGACACCCCAGCCCTTAGGCTTTGGCAGCCCCAGGCCTGGAGCGCCTCAACCCTTAGTCTTTGGTATTCCCTGGCCTGGAGCACCGCAGCACTTAGGCTTTTGGAGCCCCATGCCTGGGGTGCCCCAGCCCTTAGGCTTAGGGTGCCCCAGGCATGGGACGCCCCAGGCCTTAGGCCTTGGGAGCCCCAAGCCTGGGGCGCCCCAGCCCTTAGGCTTAGGGAGCCGCAGGTCTGGGGGCCGCTTTCCCTTAGGTTTTGAGAGCCCTAGGCCTGGGGCGCCCCAGCCCTTAAGCTTAGGGGGGACCTGGCCTGTGTCGCCCCAGCACTTAGGTTTGGGACCCCAGGCCTGGGGCGCCCCAGCACTTAGGCTTTGGAACACCAGGCTTGGGGCGCCCCAGCCCTTAGGCTTAGGGAGCCGAAGGCATGGGGAGCCCCATCCCTTAGGCTTAGGGAGCCCTAGGCCTGGGTTGGCCCAGCCCTTAGGCTTTGGAACCCCAGGCCTGGGGCGCCTCAGCCCTTAGACTTAGGGTGCCCCAGGCCTGGGGCGCCCCATCCCGTAGTTTTAGGGAGCACAAGGCCTGGGGCGCCCCAGGCCTTAGTCTTAGAGAACCCCAGGCCTGTGGCGCCCCAGCCCATAGGCTAGGGAGCCCCTGCTTTGGGCGCCCCAGCCCTTAGCCTTAGGGAGCCCCCGGCCTGGGATGCCCCAGCCCTTAGGCTTAGGGAGCCCCCGGCCTGGAGCACCCCAGCCCTTAGGCTTAGGGACCCCCAAGCCGGGGGCACCCCAGCCCTTAGGCTAAGGGAACCCCAGGCCTGGGGAGACCCAGCCCTTAGGCTTAGGGAGGCCCAGGCCGGGGACGCCCCATCCCTTAGGCTTTGGGAGTCCCAGGCCTGGGACATCCCTGCCGTTCGGCTTTGGGAGCCCCAGGCCTGGGGCGCCCCATCACTTTGGCTTAGCGAGACTCAGGCCTGGGGCGCCCCAACCCTTAGGCTTAGGGAGCCCCAGGCCTGGGGCGCCCCAGCCCTTAGGCTTAGGGAGCCCCAAGCCGGGGCACCCCAGCCCTTAGGCTAAGGGAACCCCAGGCCTGGGGAGACCCAGCCCTTAGGCTTAGGGAGGCCCTGGCCGGGGACGCCCCATCCCTTAGGCTTTTGGGAGCCCCAGGCCTGGGGCATCCCTGCCCTTCGGCTTTGGGAGCCCCATGCCTGGGGCGCCCCATCCCTTTGGCTTAGCGAGACTCAGGCCTGGGGCACCCCAACCCTTAGGCTTAGGGAGCCCCAGGCCTGGGGCGCCCCAGCACTTAGGATTGGGAACCCTAGGCCTGGGGCGACCCAGCCCTTAGGCTTAGCGAGCTCCAGACCTGGGGAGCCCCAACCTTTAGGCTTAGG